>NW_005871932.1:136246-160689 GCF_000147115.1 Myotis lucifugus
CAGCGGGGGACCAGCACCTGGGTGCCGGTTCCCAGCCGAGGATCCCCCAGTCCCCCCGCCCCCAGCCACCGAGCTCACACTAAGCGGATGGGGGACGCGTGAACTGCCTTCTGCTGGCGCGGACGGGAAGGGGGCCCGGCTTTCGGCCCCGGGCTCTCCTGGCGCTGGGCCCGCCTCTGCTGCGCCATGAGCTCCAGCTTCTTCAGCCGCTCTTGCGAGCGAGAGATGAACTGCGGCCTCCGGGCCTCCAGTGCTTCCTGAGGGAGCCGGGAAAAGAGATTATTTTTTAAATGTATTTTTATTAGAGGCCCAGTGCACAACATTCATGCACTGGGGGGTGGGGGAGTTCCCTCAGCCCGGCCTGCACCCTCTCTCAGTCCGGGACTCCTCAGGGGATGTCCGACTACTGGCTTAGGCCCGCTCCCCACGGCTTCTGGGAGCTCCTGCGTTGAGTGTCTGCCCCCCAGTGGTCAGTGCACGTCATAGCGACCAGTCATTCTGCCATTTGGTTGATTTGCATATTAGCCTTTTATTATATAGGATTGATTTCAGAGAGGAGGGGAGAGGGAGAGAGAGAGAAACACCAATGATGAGAGAATCATGGATTGGCTACTTCTTGCACGCCTCACACTGGGGATCGAGCCCCTCAACCAGGAATTGAGCCGTGACCTCCTGGTTCATAGGTTGCTGCTCAACTAATGAGCCAGGCATTTCTAAGAGAAGGGACACGGGGAGGGGCACACCCATCTGACTGGCCAAGGAGCTGAGCAAGAGAACAATTCAGGGACCAAAAGTGTCAGTGAGTAATCTGGTCCCCATTGCTTCCCACCGGCTCATGGAAAGGCGGCCCAGCCCCATGATGGCACAGGCCCTCCCAGGCCCCGTGGCCCCTGCACACGGCGGACTAGAACCGACATCAGGGTTGTGAGAGCAAAGGCAACCGTCTACCATCCTTTCTTCCACCGGCCACCCTGTCCATTCGTTCATTTCCCACAGGCCCAAATCAGATGCCCTAAATTCCATCTTCCAGGGACCTGAGGGGGAGGGATGGGAGCGTCCTGAGCCCCTTACTCCTGGGGGGAGGTGGGGAGTGGGGGGTGGGGGACTGGGAGCCTGAGGAAGCTGAGACCCAGGTCGTCCGCCAGCGTCACACACGTGCCTTTTCAGGAGAAACGGCGATTGTGCCCAACAGACGTCACGGTCTCCGTGACTCACACTGTGACACAGGGGCCCAGAGAGGTTAGGGCACCTGCCCAGAGGCACACAGCCTCAACGAAAGGCGAGACAGGTCTCCAGCCTCAGCGGCCAAAGTGAGGTCACGTGACCCCGAGAGCAGTCTCCTGCGGAGGGCCTCACCTGCAAGGTCAAGGAGGGGCTGGCTGGTGGTTGCTGGCACTCGGAGCAGCCCTCCCGCAGGTCGGGGGTCTCCGGCTCCTTGGCGAGCGCAGGCTCGGGCGGCGCGGGCTCGGGCCCGGGGATGGCAGCGGCCTCCCGCGTCTGGCACTCCTTCAGCTGCAGCACCAGGTCGCAGCAGGTGACGTCTCCTGGGGGGAGGGGAGAGTCCAGTTAGCAGCGAGTTTCTCCTGGCCCCTCGCCGCCGAGAGACGCGGAACGCAGAAGACCATTTTTAAAACGGAAACGCCAGCGGGTTATTAACGGGCCTCGTTAAGCGGACATCACGGCTCATCACAGACCCCCGGCCGCCCTGGTCACGGGGAGGAGTGCCCGTGGGCGGCCAGCCCTCACGACCCGCTAACGATGCCGCGGCGTGTCCCCTGGGCTGCTGACAGTCAAATGCCCCTCCCCCCCCCCACGCTGAGATGAACCTTTCTGTTCTGTGCTGCAGGTAAGTGTGTCCAAAGTCATCACCGCTTGTTGTCTGGGGACAGAGGACAGCTTTATCTTGCGTTTGCTATGATCATGATGTAAGATGGGGGGGCTGACTGCTTCCTCCTGGATGTGCCTGTGGGATCATCCCTGATCCACGTGGCCCTGCCTCTCCCAGCTCACCTCCCAGCTGCCCCTTCTCCCCCCGTGGGGGGAGGGGAAGCAGGACCAGCCGTTTCCACGGGAGCAGGCTCTGCCTCCCGCATGGAGAAGGCTGTCCCTCTGAGGCCCTACTGTGCGCAAGGCCAGCATCCCCGAGGCTGAGAAGGCCGCTCCCAGGGCACAGCAGCTCTCAGGCTCAGCTGGGGCGGGTGTGCGATGCTGCTCTGAAGGCTGCAGGTCGGGCACAGTGACTCTGGGCCAGGTACCCGGTTCAAATCCCTCCTCCACCGCCCTCAGCCCCATCTGGAAAGTCAAGTCACTACTATAATGAGGTAATATTGTCCCATATTGTTTATTTATTTTCATTATTAGGATAGCATCTATTTTTATAAATTGACCTCTGTATGTAATAATCAAGCTATGTATATACTTTATATAATCAGATTTTATAGGAGAACATATCTGCATTATTAAGATACATGTTGAAATCAAGCTAATGACATAATAAAACATGAGCAGCGTCGCTGTCATTCTGGCTGGGACCGCTATTGCCTGGCAGTTGTTGGAACGATACACCGAGTTTCCCCTTCTTGACCAGCATGAATGGGAAATGGGCAGGTGAGCCTGCCGGGGGCTCGCTGGATGCGACCACGGGGACGCTGGAGTCGCACCTGCTGGGGGAAGCGCATCTTTGGCCTCCGCTCGGCGGCCACTGGCCTCCAGCCAGACCCTGGCTGGTTTCACGCGGAGATGCGCGAAGGAAATGAGCCACATGAAAGAGCCCATTGAAGAGCTTAATAAATGCGACCAAAGATGGGGCCTACGGCGTGAGACACAGAGTCAGGGGTGTAAAGCGCTGTTGGGAGCTCTGATCGCAGAACCCCCTCCTCAATGCCTCTCAGGACTCTGGCCGGGGAGTCCCCGCTGTGGGGCCGGGCAGGGAGCAGACAGGCCTGACCCAGGACACCTCCACTTCCTGCCTCTCAGGTTGGCCCTGGTCCTCCCTCCGCCCCCAGCCAGACCCTCATTTCCTGAGCAAGGTCTGGAAGCCCCATTTTGTGGAGATAGAAATACCTCCCAGGGTCCCAGGTCAGAGAAGGAAGTGAATTGCAAGCCGTGGGACCACGTGGAAAAGGCGCGGGCTCTGCCCCTCAGCCCTGCGGGGCCCTGGAGGCCCGCTCGCCTGGCACACGTCCCTTTTCTGGTTTTCTCTGCACTTCTTACAAACCGCTATCATGCCAACCCCCACCCCGCTGGACACCGAGGCCCCGTGCACAGCCTCTGCTAAGAACGCCGCTCCCTTTGAAGAACGATTTTTGAAAATTAGACTAGAGACACTCCCTGGGCCTCTGAGGAGCAGCACAGGTGCATGGAAATAGCAACGAAGGAGAAATCTCAGGGCCAAGCGAGGCGGCATCCCGGCCGGCCGGCCAGACCGCAGGCAGCTGCAGAGAGCGAGAGCCCGGCGCTGGCTGGTCTCTGCCTTCCTCGCCCCGGACCTCGAGGCTTACACGGCTCACGTCCTCCCCGTCCCGTCGCGTCCCCTTCCCAGGTGACCATCACGTCCCGATGAAGGAAACAGGTGGTGTCGCCGCAGACAGACGCTCCGCCCCATCGCTCCGTTACGAGCGGACTTCCTGAGCTATTCCTCCCTGGTCGCTGAGAGCAAGTCATAGAAAGCAAACAGGCTTGGTGTATGAGCTGGCCCGAGAGAGCCCTCAGCTCCAGGAACACGGAAATGTGTGTAACTGTCTCAAATGCTACGTAAGCACCTGAGTCTAGTAACAGCGTTTCCCCTTCGCCCGCAGCGGGGAGGATGTCTCTGTGGACATACACTTCTCACTGTCTTATTGAAAACCATCATTTTGGCCCGACTGGTGGCTCAGCGGTTGAGCACCGACCTATGAACCAGGAGGTCACCGTTCGATTCCCAGTTAAGGGCACATGCCTGGGTTTCAGGCTCGATCCCCAGTGTGGGGCCTGCAGGAGTCAGCCGATCAATGTCTCTCTCTCTCTCTCTCTCTCTCTCCCCCTCTCTCTCTCCCTTCGTCCCTCCCTCCCTCCCTCTCCCTTCCTCTCTGAAATCAATAAAAATATATATATTAAAAACAAAAAAGAAAATCATTTTGGAGCCATGGGAAGAAGTCACTGAAAATGACAATGTGTCCTCTATCCGCCGGGGGACCGGAGAGAGGCCGGCGCTTCCATTCCCGCGAGCTGTCTCGTGTCGGCTGGGGAGGAAGCGCCTTCCTTCCGGCATTTACAAATGTTCGGTCCATGCAGCTGAGGCTGTTTCACATCCCGGGCACCACGGGCAGCGAGTTTCGCAGATGACTTGGGGAGGGGGCGTGCACTGTACTTTCCTATGCCCACCCCACCCCGCCCCCTTTTGGGGATAGACTACCCAGCTTATCCATGGTTTCAGAACAGCAGGAAAAAGGGTGCTTGATTCGTTCTCATCCTGCGTTTAGACCTCTCAGTGCCCCCACACATGTCCCTAACGCTTCTCTCAGGAAGGCCAGACGCCCGGTGTCACACCCTCGGGTTCTACCCGGTTCCTGCCGCCTTTGTTCCTCATCTTGATCCCTTTCCAAGGGATCTTTTGGGCCACACTGGAAACACAGTGCCCTTTAAAGAGCACGATTCCAGGCACAGACTGTCTGTAGGGTGCATCGGCGCTGGCTGATGGAAGACAAATGCTTATTAGAATGGCCATTGTTCACATCTTGCATGTGAGCCTGAGGGGAAGCGGGGTGTTGGCACTGTTTTGCCCGTGTCTGTAAGTCTAAAATAGTTCAAGCTCAGATGGGTTTTTAAAGGGTCACTGGTGACGGGTGAGAAGAAACTTGACAGAGGGGTCGTTTTTCATGGAGTTGAAAGTCGCTTCCCAGAAACTGAATGTGACTCACTCTCTCTGCATCTGTCAATCTACCAGACGCGGCACAAACGTGTTGGCAAACTCCTGTGCTGCCTTTGTTAACACACCCGATGCTGCTCGGCACGGTTCACGGTTCCAGCCATCGGCTGCTGGGCAGAGACGGGCCATCAGCTACTCGGACTCGCACCCGGGTCAGCTCCGTTCCCCAAGCACCTGTGCGGGCCGCGGGAGCGGTCAGGGCACGGGCTCTCCCAGGACGGCCACATGTGCAGCATGACATCATTTCAGAAAGGTGGCAGGTATTTCAAATACAAATGAAGGAGAGGATTTGGAACTGCCCCCCTCCCCCCAGACCTGGTGTCTCCTCCCCCCTGGCTCCACCTCCCATTAACCATGTGACCGTGCACAGGTCACCCAACCCAATCTGGCCTCAACTTACTCATCTGGACAATGGATAATAACCATCCTGTCCTGGGAGGGGGAAATGGGCGCTGCGAACTGAAAAGGAAGAGTGCGCTGAGTGAAGGTGAGTGTTACGGTTTAACAGCCCTAAGACAGCCCGTAGGTAAGGCACAGCCTTATAAACATGATCCCTCCTATGATATAGGTAGACCCTCATTTCAAATGCAGGAGGGATTGTACACTCGGGGAGACAGTCCGCTCCCTCCTTGACCAGGTCCCTGCCCAGGTCCCAGGCTGCTTTTCCTGCCCATTTTGTTAAACTAACTGGATGCAGGCCCGTGAGGGGCACTGTGGGTTGGAGGCTGTGCCCACCTTATGTGGGGCAAGCCCAGCCGTCCTCCTGGGCCCGCGGGAGCTCTAGGGGAGGGGGGCTCTGCTCTCCAGCCCCACGGACTCTGGTCTTGTCCCTTACCTAGTGCCCTGTCCGGGCTTCTCCGCTGGGAAGCAGGCCAGAAGGAGGCATGCGGAGGTCACTGCAGGGCCCGGAAGATCTGCGACCCTCAGGTGACCTTCACATGCAAAAAGGGACCTGAAGGGCAGCCCGGCCCAGCCCTCTGAGCCCAGGTCAGGGGGATGCTAAGATCTGCACTGGGAAGGGGGCGGGTGGGGGAGCATCGGTGGGGTTCCTGCCGAACCTCTGCTCTGCCCTGACGGTCCTCAAGGTGGGCGCACGCGTACAAACACTCAGAACCTCTCAGAAAAGCCCCGTCGCGGTGGGACCAGCTCTGGGGTCACAGGAGTGTGCCCTGGGACCAGGGAGGAGAACGCAGTGAGAATCAGCAAGGCAGGGGGTCCCCCACCAGCCGGCAGAGCCCACCCTGCCCAGATCTGGAGGCTTCGGGGAGCCCCCTCCCACCCCGTGAGGACACAGCGATGACGTGCGTGCGGGGCAGCCAGGCCTCCTGAGGCCACAGCCTGTGGTTATTTATACACTGGGTGGTGGGGGGGGGGATCTTTTCCTCCATGAAGATGCCTTTCTCCCATGAACGCTAATGAGAGCCAAGTGGCCACACGGACGGCCTTTTGTTTTTCAGATTGTCTAAAAATAAAACGCGCTGAAGAAAAACACATGTATTGTTTCTATTTGCGATGGTAAAAACACAAACCCAGAGGAGACAGAGAGTGGCTGCCCGGGAGATCCAGCTCCTTCCCGGGTCCCCGCAGGCGGGCGACCTGTCCCGGCCAGGCCTAGCGGCCGGACAGCAGCAGCTGCCGCTCCAGGTGTGGGCGAGGCAGTTTCGGGAACGCCCTGTGGTCCCTGGAAAGCACACCCGCCCCTCATTTGATGGCCAGGACGTGAGTTGTCAGGGCAGGCCCTGTATTGAGGTTCCACACAAGAGCCGTGGTCCCGGAACGTTGCCGGTGAAGAAGATAACGGAAGAGGGGGTCTCACAGAGTCCCGATGACTCGCGTTCTACACGTGCAGTTACCAGGAGGCACGGCAGGAAAGCAGACGGCACCCCTCGGGCAGCATGAAATCACACTCAGACACACCCACGTCCTTTCAAAGGCCCGTGGCAGGAAAGGCGGCGATAAAGTGTTAACACCTGTCAAAACCCTGACAGCACCACGGGCCACGCTCACCCTGTCACCGCACAGCCACCCCGCACGTGAACTTCCGGTCGCCTCGTCTCCCCGAGCGTGGTGGTTCCAAAAGCGGCCACACCTGTGGAATGTGAGGCAGGAGGGGGATGCCTTGGCCCGGAGGCCCTCCCACCCTCGCCCTCATGATGGCAAAGCCACGCCAGTCCAGCGGAGCCGGTGCTGGACCTCCGCGGCCTCGAGGAGACCTGGAGACGAAGCCCGTTCCCGACTGGCCCGGCCTCATCTACGCTCCTCTGGCCTGTTTGCCTGAGCCGCTCGCTCTGCTCAGGGGCTGGCGGGAGCCTTCCTGGCCCTCCCTGGGCCGGCACAGTGGCAGGTGCTGCCAGCCACGGGGCTGCAAGGGCCCAGGGGCAGGGGACAGTGGGGCTGTGTGCGCCTGCTCAGTGGGACGGGCGTGAGGGAAACCTCACGCGGACAGAGCTCATTATGGCCACTTCACCGTGGACATCAGTTCCAGCCCTTTTCTGCTCCGAAAGCGTTTATGAACTAAGTGGGAAACTTGAGCGGTTCCGACTTCCCGTGCTCTCTGCACTCCGTCTGAGCAGACGGCCAGATGGGTAGACAATTAGACAAAAGCCAGGTGGGTGGAGGAGCGCAGACAGAAGCAGAGATCAATTACACTCCGACGGAAACCGGTTCCTTCCGACGGAGCCGGCCCTTGCGGCGACGGCTTTCCCCTGGATTTGAAATTACCCGTTTCCCAGCCCTGACGCGACCACCAGCCTCGCCGTGTGAGGGAATTCTCAGGAAGGAAGCCGGAGATCCGCTTCAGAGGCCACGCGGCCCAGACAGCAAACCCCGGCGCGTGTGTCATCAGGGAAAACGAGGTGGGCAGACTCCGTCTACGATGCGAAGGGGGTTGCATTTCCTGGCAGGAAACATCACCCGCATCTTACATGGACGTTTCTCTGCTGGAAAAGGAGTTAAGGGATGAGTTTGGTTTGGGGGACGCTTTAATTTTAAGTGCCCTGCCCCGTGACACAAGGGACTCTTGCAGAATAACACGGAACAACACGCAACGTTCACAAGTTCACTGCCTTCCGGGATGGCCGTCGGGGAGGTGGTGTTGGCTGAAGCAGTCACGGCATGTGGTTCATATCCCAGTGAAGCCGTCGGAAATGCATCTTAAAAAGGCAAGACCGTTCACCACGCTGATAGGCATGTGGCTGGCAGATTTGAACAGGGGGGACCCCTGGGAGTCACATGGTATCAGGCCGACAGCGCTTCATGCTTAGCAGGTGGAGCCGAAGTGAATTACGCTGTTGGGCACTTGGCATCCTGGGCTTTGCTGGTCCTGTGACTCACACTCCCATGTCTTTGGGCTGAGGAACTCATTCAACTCGGCGGCAGGGACTCGGGCTTGTGTGCGTTCAGTTTCAGGGCGTACGACGCTTCACATCCAATTACATCCCCTTAAGAGCCCTCTTCCGCCTTTCCCTGCGGACCGCGGGCTCAGTGCCCGTGTGCTGGCGCGCTCGGTGCTGAGGACAGAGGCCCAGCCGGGAGCTGGGCCCCAGAGCTCGGTGGTGTCTCAGTCCAGTCCAGGTTGTCTGAAATGCCAGCCTCTGGGGTGTGGTTGACATCATCGATGGATTTCTACCAGGAAACCCCCAGGAAACAGGCGTGCAGGCAAACCCTGGCTCTCGGACTCCTCCCATCGGGGACAATTCGGTTCTCGAACAGGTTGTTCACGGGGCGGGGGGCGGGGAGAGAAGGTGTCGTGGTTAACTTGGGTTCTGGACCTGAAAACCCTTTCACGCCGACCCCTCAGCATGGCAAGAAGCGGGTCTCAGGCCACAAAGGAGAGAACGCGCCAGGACGTGTCAGTTTACAGCTAAACCCGTGTTGTTAACATCTCAGGAGCTGCGTCGTGAACATATATATAGTTTTGCTTTTATTGCTGGTGAAATGGACAATTAGCACAATTTTAAAGAGGCCATCAAGAGCGCTAACGTTGCAAAGGGTGTGAAGGAAACAATGACCACAGGCCGCTGACCAGGGAGAAGAACTGCTGATTGGGATGAAGGAGAGCAGTCAGCCGGTGACAGCATTTCGGAGGCAGTGACACGCGAAAAAGTGAAAATGCTGCATCTGACCCCCTGGGTGAGCGCGGAGACTGACTCCTTTAGGCTACGAGGGGGCGGTTCCATACATTTAGGAAAAGAAGTGTCTACTGATGGACTACACAGTGCATTAGACATGTCCTGTATATGAGGAAGGTAAAAACGGGGGTCATCTGGGGGGTCTGCAACGAATTAATTCACTCTACATGATTTCTAATGGGAAAAATGGCCCGGTTTTCAAATTGCCTCTTGCACAGCCGTCCGGAACAAATTAAGTTTGAGGACCGAGGTTCCACTGGGTGTCTTCAGAGTAAGACTCGCGTTAGCTCCATAGACGCAGCTTTCGTACCGATTGGAGGCAGGGCCCGTGCCTTCCCTCGCGCAGTGGGGAGAGCGCCCACGGCCCGAGTGAGACCGGAAGCCCTTGGCCCTGACCTCTTTCCACGACCACATCCTGTTTGCAGCCCTGCAAGCTCCCAGGGGCCCGAGGACAGGTCCCATTTGTCCTTGGCTCCCGCCCCCTGGGACGTCCTGCTCCATCCGGCTCAGGCCACCTTCCCCCGGAGACGTCACGGGTCTCGCCCTGGGAATCCCCGCTCGCTCCGCAGGCTCAGCGCCGGCCGATTATCCGAGGGACTGGCTTTGACTGGTGCATTTCTCTCCTCCCTGGAGCCCGAGTGCACCTCGGGACAGAGGAAGTTATCTTTCCTGTCAGCGTCCCCGGCAGCACGGGGCACAGTGGTTCACCTCTACTGTTTTCCGTCGGAGTTTAAAATGTGGGATTTCTGCTTTCCAGGTGTCTCCATGCACATGCCTGTTCCCGCCAGACCCACCACTATTGGGTGGTGTCACAATGACTCCTCGTCTCTAAAGGCAGGAAAGTCAGAGGACAATAGTGGGAATGTCAAATCCAAGTTCAAAATGACCTGGGGTCTCTACGCACTAGCCCCGCGGGTGCGGCTCACCGTCAAGGTCCACATGACATGGAAAAAATAACATCCTCGCCCGAGGACTAACAACAACCACCAAGAGTATAATGCATCACGATGACTAGAGTTTAACCTACAAGTATATAGTTCATTTACATATGCAAATCCATGTCATTCCCCATGTTTACCAAATAAAGGAGAAAAGTCCCAGTATTATCCTAATAGGTACATAAAACATATGACAGTATTCAACATCCACGCACTTTTAAAAAAAGCATTCATGAAATTAGGAATGGAAACAATGGAATAACCTGAATAAAAAATGGGCAAAGGATTTGAATCGACATTTATCCAAAGACGACGTGTAAATGGCCAACAGGCACCCAACAAGATACTCCACATCAGTAGGGAATCATCAGGGGAATGCACATCAGAACCATCATGAGATACTATGGCTGTTATCAGAAAAATAAGAAAACAGCAAGTGTGAGCAAGGGTGTGGGGAAGCTGGGAAGCTAGTGCGCTAGTGCCTTGCAGGCGGGGATGTGACGTGGTGTGGCCGCTGTGGAGAATGGAGTGGCGGGCCCTAGCCGGTGTGGCTCAGTGGATAGAGCATCGGCCTGAGGACTGAAAGGTCCCAGGTTCGATGCCTGGTCAGGGCACAGGCCCGGGTTGTGGGCTCGATCCCCAGTGTGGGAGGCCTGCAGGAGGCAGCCGATCCATGATTCTCTCTCATCATTGATGTTTCTCTCTCTCTCCCTCTGCCTTCCTCTCTGAAATCAATACAAATATATTTTTTAAAAAAGAAAGAAAATGGAGTGGCGGGTTCTCAGAAAGTCAAACACAGAACTGCCATGTGACCCAGCAATTCCACTACCGGGTCTGTGTATAACCAAAGCAGAGACTCAGGCAGACATTTGCACACCCATGTTCATAGCGGCGTGACTCACACGAGCCGAGAAGTGGAAGCAACCCCAGCGTCCCTGACAGGTGAGTGCCTGTGCCGGCAGCAGGATACGACTCAGCCTTAACAAGGACGGCAATGCCGACGGGGCTACCACATGGATGGACCTGGAGGACATCACGGGAAGTGAGAGAAGCCAACCACAAAAAGACAAATATTGTACGATTGCGTGTAGAGGAGGTCCCTAGAGTATTCCAGTTCAGAGAGATAGGGACTCAATTGAGGGGACATTTTTAAAATAAAATAATCAAAATCTGTAAAGGTCTTACGGCAGCCAGTCTCCCACAGCCTGACTCCTGCCAGAATGAGCTGCATCTAATGCCGACGGTTCACACCTAGCAGGGTCTAATGTATTCTCCACCTTTCAAATTCACAGGCAGGAACAGAGTAGCTTTTATGAGTCAGATAAGATTCAAGAGGCATGACATTTTCTAGAACAAAAGGATGACATATATTAGGGAAATTCTTGTAGAAACACGAACTTGATAGATGATTGGCATTTTCAACCAGTAGAGAAATATTATCTCATCAATAGTCTGTGGACATCGGGTAAAGCATTTAGGAAAAACAGATCCCGGCCTTCCACCCTCGGGGGAAATCTATCCAGAGGGATGACAGACATAAAGGAAGGAACTAGAGGGGAATGGAAGCCAGAGAAGGCCATTCTGAGCCTGTCGGTGAAAACAAAGGAAAAGGGGTTAAGAAGAGAAGAATAACATCTGAATGTCAGAAATTACCATCGACAGACATGATGACTAAATGCAGCGTGGTATCCTGGATGGGTTCCTGGAACAGAAAGAGGACATTAGTGGGAAAACTGGTGAGATCTGAATGAAGACTGCAGTTCAGTTAACAGTATGGCACCAACCATTGATTCCTTAGTCTAATCCAGGGGTGGGCAAACTTTTTGACTCGAGGGCCACAATGGGTTCTTAAACTGGACCGTTTTGAGGCGAAGGCAACTGCAAAGAAGCAGATACAAGGAAAGCTCTCTGCCCTCCCCCTATCTGTCTAACAGCAAGATATACATTTACAAAGGGGTCCCTTCTCTCTCTTCTACAAGGAAGAAGAGAATCACCGGAGACCCTATAGACCCTATCAGCCTGGAGACGTCACCAGAGGAATCAACGTAAAGTTTACCAGCTTTTATCTCCCATTACTTTCCTCTTCTATATTCATCTTCTCACTCTGCCAACCTTGGAGGCCTACACCTGCTTTCCTTTGTCCTGTCCTTTCTCCACAAAATTAGTCTTTGTTGAAAATGCGACATATAAGCCAGAGTTCTAAGCCACCACTTTGAGTTCTTTTTCCCTGGGTAGCTCCCACATACACATGAACACTACATGTTAATAAACATATTTGTTTTTCTCCTGTTAAGTGGGCCTTTTCTTATAGGAGCCCCAGAAAGAAGTTAGGTGGAAGGGACATCATTTTCCACCCCCTACGTCCTCAGGAATGGGGCTCTGACTAGGGAGCCGTAGACTCAGATTCCAGCATAGGATTCAGCACAGACATTGTGAAAACACACCCTTGATGCAGCTGATGCTCTCCGCTGCTTAAGAACACCTTTCCACGGTCTCTGATAACAGCCGCTGGACCGTGTGAGACCACTAGGATCCACAGATGAGAGCTGTGGTCCTTCACCCACAGTCACGCCTTCATTACCATGTGGCTAAGACCTAACATGGGAAATACATGGCCCCGTGGTAGCAACGTGAAAAAGACGTCTGCATTTAACTACAAACTCCTTGCACAATGTAGTATGAGATGACTTTACGGCTGGTCCTACCACCTTCATTCACCTCTTAGTCTCCAACATGAGCCAGAAACACTGAAAAGTTCACACATTTTAGAAGGATCTGAGCCTCTGCTTTAGGATAACTTTGAAAACAGCAAAAGCAAACAAACAAGCAAAAAACATTAAGCCAGAGGAATTAAACACATCCCCTGTTTCTTGCATTTTTTTCTTTTCTTCAGCGTCATCTACATCTGAAACATAAACCTTTTCCTTACGGAATTCACCACGCTATTATCACTTCCTCTTTCTCACATCACGTCTACATTCATTTCCTGCAGACAGCTCAGGTGAGGACCAACGATGATTGCAGCAGGCTGAGTTCCCACCACGCACCGCCGTGTCCGGGGCTCCGGGTAAGTCACCTCACCGATAACACCAGGTCGGCCACGGGCAGAGTCGGAACTGAAACGGAGATGGGCCCCACTCCTACCCCCAGGGTGCTTCTGCCCGGTCCCCCTGAGGCTCACTGCTCTCATTCACAGGGTGCTCTGTAGCTTCCAATGTACAAATCCGGCCGTTGCCCCATCAGCCCGCTACAGGCCTCGAGTCCATTTCTCTTACCTCACATGGCAAACCTGAGCGAGTGGCCAATTAGAATGACTGTTCCCTAAACAACTGTGGGGACTCGACCCACTCATGCCATGGAGAGGGTGACTCAGAAAGCAGGACCAAGTCCTTTCCCCCACAGTGACAGCGGGTGGCTAACCAGAGCAACCTCGGGAGACCACAGGCTCTGGACAGTGATGGGACGGCACATTCAAGGTCATGGGGGGTGGGGGACCCCATCTCATCCACCTTGACCAAGAGCTAAACAAGTCAAAACACCTCCAACATATTTCTGTAACATTCTCTGGCGGGGGTGGCATTACATTGGACCATCTGAAGGACAATAAAGTTGCTCCATGCCAATACTTGATTATTCTGACTGAGTTCTTAGAGGGAACCAGCAGTCTGAGACCTTTTTCCCTCAGCTTTACAACCACGTGGGGGTGCTGCAGTTTCCCTTTACTTTCCCCCACCTACCTCCGGACCGGGAATGTCACATGGCGCCCCACCCTCTCCGAGCAGAGAGGCTTCGAGTGTGGCCCCGGGGAGAGGTGGCTTGAGAAAGAAAAGGCAGCAGGCCTGTGCGTGACCCTGACATCAGCAAGGCTTTGACATCAGCAAGGCTTTGTTGGGTCATCAGGATGACCTGTCCCCCCGGCACCCAGGTCCTGAGCAGGTGCTCCAGGCCCCTGGCTCCCGGCTGGGCGTGCCGAGGTCAATGCCCATGAATCGGACTTGGACCCTCACTGGGTGACCGTGCTGTCTAGAAGAAGGAAATGACCCTGACGACACAGAAAACGCATCACATGAAGAGGCCATAGAATTCTGGGTGTCAGTGCGTGAGAGAGGAGGCTGGGAGGGTGCACTGAGCGGTCAGCGCGGTGAGCGGAGGATTGCTGAGCAGGGTGGTCCGGAGTCAGAGCGCAGTGCGGCCGTGGTTCTCAGCCAAGAGTGGTTTGGTCCTCTCCCCGACCCAGTGCGTATCTGGAGACATTTACGTTTCTCACATGGTGGGGGGGGGGGCGGGCCTGGTGAGGGCTAGGGATACCGTACACATCCCACAGCGCTCCACAGAAAATGATCGGCCCAAATGCAGACACTGCCCGGGCCTCGAGGGAGAAGGCAACAGAGGGGTGGGGACCACTGAGTCAGCTATGGCCAAGGTCAAGGCGAGCTGCAGACATAAACCAAAATGTTCCCCTTCAATAGCAACCGTAGAAATGCCAGCTTCAGCGCAACAAAGCATGCATTCCCCCTGGCACCAGCCATTGGTTTCTTAGTCTAGACCAGCGATTCTCCACGGCGGGGTTCGCTCCCCGGGAATATTCGCAACAGGGTCCCTGCTCCCTCCTCTACAGGAAGGACAGAAGATCCTCTTGGCCAAGCCCACGTAGAGAGGGTCCTCACGGGGTTTCTCCGGGAGCCTGATGTACATGGCGCGTCAAGAACCTTACAAAGGCGGCTGCACTCTGATCGCAATATCCCACTTCAAGGATTATTTTTTTTTTAAAGAAAATCACCAGCATGTAGAAAAGCCTCCTGCGCCAAGTTTCCGCATTACTATCATCTCCAACGTGAAGAACGAGTAGCAACGCGAAGGCCCAGCAGTGAAGAAATCGCCAGGCTTTGATCGGTCCGTGAGGCACGTCATTTGGAAGTCCATAAACATTATCTTTGCAAAGTCCTGCTGATATCAGGAAACATTTATGACACGGTGCCAAGTGGCAGAGACCCAGGGGGAAATGACATGTGCAGCTGGAGCTCCGCTCTCTCACAGAAAGAAACAGACGTGCGTAGAGAGAAGGGGAGCAAGTTTACTAAAAATGAGCCATGCTTACTTCGGGGTACTGCGCTTCTTTATTCTGCCCTTTGCTGTTCTCAGGGCCTATCATGTGTTAATGTACGATGGTCTTAGTTGCCTCTGCCTGGACCTGCTGCCTTCCCTTCCCTTCCCATCCACGGGGCCATTCCCAAGACCACTGCCCAACAAAAGTCCATAAATACCCATCTCCGAGTTGAATTCCCAGAGAATCCAACATGCAGCACTGCAAACAGGGTGGAGTTCACCCTGGAGGATGGATGCCTCAGAATCAGCAAATTACAGCCTATGGGACCAACATGGGCCCCCACCTGTTTTTATAAATAAAGTTTTATTGGAACATAGCCGTGCTCATTCGTTCATTGTAACAGTGGCTACTTTCGTTCTACAACAGAAAAGTTAAGTAGTTGCTACAGACACCGTCTGGCCCCCCCAAAGCCATACTTAATCATTAATATCTGGTCCTTTACAAAAAAAAAAAAAAAAAAGCTTGCTGTGGGATTGGTGTGGCTCAGTGCTTGGTCATTGACCTATGAACCAGGAGGTCAGGGTTCAATTCCTGGTCAGGGCACAGGTCCGGGTTGCAGGCTCCATCCCCAGTGCGGGGCGTGCAGGAGGCACCCGATTGACGATTCTCTCTCATCACTCGTGTTTCTTTCTCCCTCTCCCTTCCTCTCTGAAATCAATGCACACATATTTTAAGAAAGAAAGCTCGCTGGCTCCGGATCATTAAGACAAATCTCGTTTGTAAGGTAAGGGCTCCCCAGTGTTTTCCAGCCCCTGGTGGGACTAGACGAGCTGAGTCTAAGGCAGATGGTCTGGTGGGCTGGACACAGACACGTGCTGGCTGTGGTGGCGCCTTCCCGCGGGCGGTATATGTGCTCCATGAACTAAACCCCACAGGCCCCTGCTGGGCGGAGTCTAGTGTCGGCACAGGGCAGACACAGCCCTCCGCGGGGACCTGGCAGGAATCCCTCTGTCCCACACGCCCAACAAGCCATTACAAGACTAATGACATGGCCATCGGCTGCTAAAATAGTCGCTGCTAGTGTTCGCGGAGAGAAATGGCGCGCCTTAAGGCGCGTAAGGGAAATGAATGCAACACGATTATCGTCATCAGTCATTAGTGAACGCTGTAGTTCATTATTAATAATGATGTATAATAGGATATTGTAAAAATTAAGTTACAAAATTTTTATTAAAACGTTTCTTACATACCATTGTATTGGCTGGGCTGCAAAAATACTCGTTGTGGGCCGCATGTGGCCCTCGGGCCGCGAGTTTGACATGCTTGGTGTAGATTATACTAGGACAGGGCGGATGGGGTAGTTAGAGCGTGGGAGCTGTGCCTATAAATCTCAGGCACAGAGTCCACAGCGTGGCCACGAAGGGCTTTCTTGTCACCTGGGAAGAAATACGTCCCATTGCACAGCAGATTCTGAGGGAGAGCCCACCCCCCGCCGGAAGGACAGGGATGTATGTGTGTGTGTGTGTGCGAGTGTGTGTACACATTTGTGTATGCAGGGTGGGGCAACAGTAGGGTTACAGCTATGAGTATGTGAAACGGTTTATTCTTGTATTATTATTTAGTAATCATTGTGCTATTCTTCATGGGAACGACTGTAACCCTACTTTTGTCCCACCTGTAGCTGAGGCGTGGGCCCCCCACGGGAGCCCCAGGATCTGCAGCTTTGAACTTCGGAGCTAAGGGACGCAGAGTCACACAGAATCTCTTGCCCTCACACATTTCACTTCGGGCAGATGAAGCGGAAATTCCTTCAAGCCTGAGGGGTTCTTCAAGAACCCCAAATGCACGCCCGTCTCCCCCCTGCACTCCGCCCGCACGGCTCAGGCGTCCCGACGGTCTGATCCCTCTGGGAGTGTGTCACCAGGCCTCACAGATCCCCGGGCCTTGGCTAGACATAAACCTGTCAAATTAATTACATCCTTTCATGTCTGCGCGCATTCCAGCTTTGACATATTTCACAGCCACTTTTGTTAATTAACACAGCGTTAATGGGTGGGAGTCGCACCGGGAAATGATCACGCACATGCTGCCCTTCCTATTTTACTGCCGTTACCTTTAAATATCGTCCCCACGTGGAAAGGCGCTCGTTCAGACGCCAGAGTCTCTCGCAGAGAGTAAAGCAGAAAATCGAAGTTTGCACAGAGAAAGAGCTTGGCCTCTGGCTGCGGCCCCGTTCCCTCCCAGCCTCCTGGAGCGGGCGTGGCGGGGTGGGGGGGTGGGGGGGCGCCCAGCAGGCCCGGGGACCCTGCCTGCCACGTGACATGGGAACAGCAGCACTTCCTGGCCAAGCTGCTCCACGAAACATGGCCGAGGAGACAGAAAACTCGGCTGCTGTCCGGCCTGGAGAGGCCCAGCTTTGCTTCCTTTAGAAAATGTCCTGTAATTAGTACACACACCCACACACACTCACACACACACACACTCATGCACATGTGCACACACTCACGCACACATGCACACATGCTCGCACATATTCACAAGCACATGTGCACGCCTGTTCACACACATCCACACATATGAACACACACAGGCACACACATACACATATGCGCGCACACACACATACACACACGCTCTATTATGGAGCCAACCCACAAATATCAGCCGTCTGATTGACAATGAAAGGGCAGGCTCTGGGCACCGTGGATGTGCAGACGCTGGGACCAGAGACAACCTCTGGGGCGGGGCCCTGTCCTCGCCTGCTCTGGGAGGACGCAGCCCACCCAACCCTAAGGTGACCTGGGCCACAGTTTCTGCCTCTGCACATGCTCTGGATGTGTCGTTGGAACAAAGCTTGGAGGGTCAGCCTCTCCTGATCCCAGGATCTCATCCCGGGGAGCCCGCCAGCACAGACACCGCAGGGTGCGGCCCGTGGACTGAGAGCTGCTTCTGGGAGGAGGTGAGTGAGGGAGAAGCTCGCCGTCCACCTGGCCGGGCATTCACCCCGGCACCTGGCCTATGGGGGCGGGGGGGCAGGGTGTCTGTGCTGGGGCCCCACCCGGTAAGCGAGCGTCACTCACCTGCCCGGTAGCTCCAGCCGGGAATGTGGATGGACAGCTGGTTGGCGTGAGCACTGGTGTGACCACCGGTGTGATGAGGAGTCCCGTGGTCCCCCTTCCCTTTCCTCGCCGTGATCTGCCGAGTCCCCGCATCTGCAAGTTCTGTGCTTTCCGTTGGAGGGGGGCCACTCCAAGGGCATGTGCCAGCCCCCAAGTGCACCTGCCCCAAGGAGGGGTGCAGGGCGGGGGCCCAGCGCGGGCCCTGGAGGCCGGAGACCTCCGCCAGCTGTGGCTTCAGGCTGCTGCTGATTGGCCCTCCGGTGGCTGGGCCGTCTGCCCCATCTGGTGTCCGTCTGTGAGAACTGCAGTTTAGGTTGAGCGACAGGACGGCCCTGTGCGTTTGGGGGCCGGCCAGCTGAGTTGGCTCCATGGGGACGGAGGGGGACCTGTCCGGAGAGCAGGTGGCGTTGGGGCACCGCCGAGACACCCTGAGGTGCACACAGGAGCTGAACAGCAGCGGGCCCTGCCCCGACCGCGGGCGGCCTGGGGAGAACCTGTCCTCCCCGCGGTCCACGCTGGCCACCCAGTACTGGCGTCCGTCACACAGCCGTGCATGGGCCTCCGGGAACCCCAGCCGCATCACAGGGCTGCTTCCGGAGGGTTCCGTGCAGGCGAGAGGTCCGTGGTGCCGACCTGGGTCAGCGCCGCTGGCCAGAGCAGGGGGGTCCCTGAGCTGAGGGTCCTGGGCCCGGCACCGGCTGCACAGCGGGTCCCCCCCGGTGCCCCACACCAGGGCCCTGGCTGGGGGGCCCACACGCCGGGCCGTGATGGTGATGGATGCAAACCCCTTCTGGGGGCTGCCGCCCGGCTGCTTTTCCTCTTTGGGGGTGAGCGCAGGCTCCGGTCCTTGCACCCCGGCCGGTGGCTGAGGTCCTAGCTGGCCGGGAAGGAACGCGAAGGCCCTGTTGATGGTGACTCCGCTGCGACTGGCCAGAGCGCGCTTCCCGGGCCACGTGGGCGGCTGAGCGTCGGCGCACAGTGCGGGCACGGCAGCCCCCTTCTCCTGGGGCTTGTTCTCATCGATCAGCTGCGAAATGACTAAGGACGAAATCATTTTCGTGTTGTGTGATGTCAGCGTCTCCTGCAAATGGAAAGAGATCGGAGTTATTCCAGCCACGTGTTCCAGCGTCCGTCCCAGCGCCGGCGCAGGCTCTCCACGGGCCGCAGGGCGCTGCACCCAACGCTCTCGTCCGAAGCCTGTACCCCCGCCTGACTCGGCCTCTGCACACGCAGCCCGGACCTGTGTGCAGACTGATTGCCGTTCTGGGCGCATCCTGCTGCCTGCGGAATCCTCTTCTCCCCCGGGTGTGTCCGCTCTGTTTATTATGGCGTTTGTGGGAGGGGAGCGTCCCATTTCTGTAATCACAGGCCCAAGAGCACTGGGTCAGACCCACGGCCCACAGGCTGATCTTGACAATCGTGAACTATGGGCACACGGTGCAAGGTTGGCATCTAAACACACTTCATGAACAGCACCCCCCCTTTTTTAAAAATATTTTTATTGATTTCAGAGAGGAAGGGAGAGGGAGGGAGAGGTAGAAACATCAATGGTGAGAGAATCATCGATCGGCCGCCTCCGGCACGCTCCCTGCCACTGGGGATCGAGCCCAAAACCGGGGCCTGTGCCCTGACCGGGAATTGAACGGTGACCTCCTGGTTCATCGGCCGACGCTCAACCACTGAGCCACGCGGGCCGGCCTTCCGCAGAATCGGCTTTGATAAAAGCCCCAACCAACCAGTCGGGAGGAAGGAGGAGGGGACAGCACACTCTGCTCCTCGATGCACGGCACAGGCTGGTCTGGGAAGCTCTGGTGACCACACCGTTTTCTCCTGAGACCCAGTAAGTGATGAAGGATCATGTCGGCCTCTCGGAAGTCGTCTCTGTGCGAGGGCTGCCAGCACGGGGAGCCACAGTCTGCTGGGCGTGAGCAACAGGCACGGGTTCCTCACCGTCCTGAAGCCTGGGCTCCCGAGGTCAAGGTGTCGGCGGGGTCCGTTCCTTAAGGTCGTCGTCGTCTGTTGGCTGGTGGGTGCTGTCTCCCCGTCCTCACAAGCTCTCCCCCTGGCCTGTCTGTGCCCATGACTTTCTCATAAGGACGCCAGTCACATGGGATCCCGGCCCCCCAGTGACCTCGTTAACCTCACTCACCCCTCAAAAGACCCCCCATCTCCCAGTACGGTCACCTTCAGAGGTCCTGGGGGTTAGAATTCCAACCTATACATTTGGGGGGACACAGTGTAGCCCATAACAGCCTGCAGTACATCCCTTTGTGTCCAGTTCGCCTTCTGGGGCCGGGAAACCAGGAGTGAGAGGGGACTGGGGAGCTGTTTGAGGTTCCCAAGGCAGGCTACTAATTTTTTTAAAATATATTTTTATTGATCTCAGAGAGGAAGGGAGAGGGAGAGAGAAAGAAACATCAGTGATGGGAATCATTGATCGGCTGCCTCCTGCACGCCCCCTACTGGGGATCCAGCCCGCAACCCGGGCATGTGCCCTTGACCGGAGTCAAACCTGGGACCCTTCAGTCCACAGACCGATGCTCTATCCACTGAACCAAACCGGGTAGGGCTGGGGCTACTATTTTTACAATCGGGCAGGTTTTCCTTAAAAAGCAATCACACCCTTTCCATCAAATACCTTCCCCAATTAGGCGATGTTGGTGTGTCACCCCATCTGTCCTTCCCACTGGGTTCACTGAGCGTGGCTTTGAAAACAGATACCTTTTATCTGAAATAAAATGAACTGATGAGAGATTTCGTTCGAAAGGCAGGAAACCAGCTTGGATTGAATCAGGGCGCTCGAGGTCCGAGAGGTGGGATGATGAGCTGGATGAGTCTCCTGCTTTGCTGGCCCCCCGAGGCCCTGGCCGGCAGCGCCCACTCCCAGGGCCCACGTCCTCTCTCCTAAACGCTGCTGGAGACACCGATTCCTCGTCAATGTCTCAAACGTGACTTGGCAGAGCTGGCGACAGCTCTCCCCGCTTCATACACTTGATTCACTGTTTCTGACTGTATATTCCGGCCCGAAGGCATGTTGCTAAGAAGGGCGCCGATTCCTAAGTGGAAGGAAGGAGGAGCGAGCAGGAGGTGGTCGGAGAAAGCGGGCCCTGGGCCACCGGGGTGAGGGTGCTTCCGTTTCCGTAGCCATTTATTTCCCCAAAGGATAAGCATCTAATTGAATCTATAGGGTCGGCATCTACATTTTCCTCCAGGAGACAATCCCCTGCCCCCTTTTCATCGTCGCTCTGCAACCTACAGCTCTATTTGCCAGATGGGCCTCTGCCCCCGCCCTGCCATAGTCACCTCCACATCAGCCGCCAGCCTGGGGCTGCCGACACCACCGGGTCACCCCTCAGCTCAGTGGCCTTTCGTCCCGACTGTGAGAGAATTTCCAAGCGCCTGAGCTCACTCCGGTTTGTAGCAATCGGATAAGAGGGTTAAGATCGACGGGGACACTGGAGCTTTCCTCCCTCTCCATCCAGAAACTTCTTCCCAGTTTGAGGCCACGGACACTTTCTGTCCTCGCTGTTCGACTGCCGCTCCCTGTTCTCCACCTGCAGCATGCGCATGGCACCGTCTGTCTCCAGCTCTGACCGGGGATTAAAACCGAGATGCCGTCCCTGTACCTCCCACCATGCGGCGAGTTTACAGACTGTGGCGGAGCTGCGGGAGCAGCGGTGACAGCCTGCACGCTGTCAGCCGGGACGCACAGGCCTCGGTCATCACGGAGGCTTCCCGCGGCGCGAACGCGGCGTCTGGCTGAGCAGAACAAACGCGAACACGCAGGAGGAGGCCACGCGCGTCATAGTCGCTGCGTTCTGCTGACGATCCCAGACGTTAGAAACATCCGTTACCCTGGGGAAGGCAGGTTTCTTCTTTGCAACATCAGCTTGGAGAGTTTTAAGGGCAATTTGATCATTTGTACGTACGGTTGCTCCATAACCCGAGGCAAAAGGAGGTAACATTGCTACTTCGTAGTATATGAAAAGGGGAAATGGAGAGCGTGACTCTACAATGAGACTGAACGCCGCCCACTCAGGTAAAACCTCGTCCGGCCCCTCATTCATGCCGCCCTCCCTCCGGCCTCTGAGTCCGTGGGGAGTGAGTGGCTGAGCTACGCGTCCCTCCTCAGTGCAGCTGTGGATGCCCCCAGACTTGGTAACAATTGGACGGTTTTGGTTCTCACACTTGCCTGTGTCCTCGTTTCCCCAGGAGAAGAGAGAATCGCGATTGTCTGTGGACTTCCCAACCCCCCTCGAGTAGGGGAGACTGAGGAACCAGCCCAGCTTTCATCGGCCTCTTCCCGCAGCCATTCTCAAGGAGAAGGAGCCGCTCGGGCACAAACATGGAGCCCGCCGTGGAGGAGCTGAGGAGGGCTCTGTGCTAACTGTGAGGACACAGGAGACGCCGTGGGCAGCCCTCCGTCACCCCGCCAGCGAGGGCCTGGAACGGTGTCAGGATCCGAGTGAGTGCCCAGGAGCGCGCCAGGAATCGGGGCCTGGGCCCTAGTGCTGGCTCCACCATCGCTAGCGCGGTGACGACGGCCCATCTAAGGAACCATCTCGGGAATCCATTCATTCCTACACCTGTCCTGCTCGCCCCACACCTACCCTGCTCGCCCCACACCTGCCCTGCTCACCCCACACCTGCCCTGCTCGCCCCACTCCTGCCCTGCTCGCCCCACACCTGCCCTGCTCGCCCCACACCTGCCCTGCTCGCCCCACACCTGCCCTGCTCGCCCCACACCTGCCCTGCTCGCCCCACTCCTGCCCTGCTCACCCCACACCTGCCCTGCTCGCCCCACTCCTGCCCTGCTCGTCCCACACCTGCCCTGCTCGCCCCACACCTGCCCTGCTGGCCCCACACCTGCCCTGCTCACCCCACACCTGCCTGCTGGCCCCACACCTGCCCTGCTGGCCCCACATCCAAGATGACGTGCACACGTTACTTTCTGTGAAATGCAGATATGAGACCTGAAGCATCTCATGGTCTCTGTGCAAAATTGATGTATGATGACAAAGGACAGCAACACTGAGGCAGACAGAACCCCCCCAGCCCTGAGCCAGCACAGGCGTTGGACCAGCCGGGCCCGGGTCTGCATCCAGCTCGGCCCAGCTCGGCCCACGCTCACCGAGTGTCCTCATTCACCGAGGCAGCCCCCACCTCCTGCCCAGCCGTGCCATCCATGCACTGAGGGCACAGCACAAAGTCGGGGGCCGGCTGGGATGCGGGCGGGGCTCATGCAGGTGATGGCTCGGCATAACTGGTAACGAGCAGGACCCAGGCAGCAGCTGCCCCGCCCGACTCCCGCCTCAGTGGCCCCTGGAATCAGACCCCAAAGTCCCAGGGTCTCCAGCTACGTTTGGGCAAATTACTCAGCATCGTTGGTTTCTTGCTGTGACATGGAGGTAACAGCAGTGCCCACCTCCTAGAGTTCTTGAAAAAGATTAAGTGCCCCAACTAGCCCCTGGCACATGCACAGAACCCGGCGACGTGCAGCTGACAAGCTGCTGGGACGTGCCGGCCTCCCCGGCGGGGAGGAGGGGGCCTGCGGGAGGGACAGGCAGGGGCTGTGCACGGGCCTCCTGCAGCCGCTGTAACAAATGACCACACGCTGGGGGTTGGCAACACAAAGGCATTTTCTCAGAGTTCCGGAGGTCAGGAGCCCAACCTGGGTCCCACTGGGCTCATGTCAAGGTGAGAATCCACTTCCTGGCCTTTCCCGACTTCTGCAGGCGCCTGCGTTCCTTCACTCGTAGCCCCACCTCGCTCCCACCTCCGCTGCCTTTGTCACACCTTCTCTCCCCGACCCCTGTCTCCCTCTGATAAGGACCCTTGTGACTAGACCCATCGGGTCATTCAGGGCCAGCTCCCCATCTCACGGTCCTGAGTCACACAGGCAAAGTCCCTTCTGCCGTGGGAGGTACGTGTCCTCCGTCCTGGGGTTGGGACGTGGACACCTGTCAGGGACCCGTCACTGCACCCGTCACCGACGAGCTGGGAGACAGAGGAGATGCCATGGATGAAATGCAGGGCCTTTAACACGAGGACTAGAGAGTTTATGTAGCAGCACAAGAAAGAACTGACAATGCAACACTTTCCGAAAGAAAGGAAACAGAAACGTATGAACCCCAACGGCAACATTAAACAAATTCTTAAATGTGCAAGCGAATTCCCCAAACTGGTCGCATGTGACTTAGAGTCGTAAACCTGTTCTTAGTGACGCCGAGGAAGGACGGAAGGCACACGAGGGTCCCAATCTGCTCATGCTTCCCAAAGGCGCCCGGAGCGAATCCCAGGGGC
>NW_005871932.1:160851-164815 GCF_000147115.1 Myotis lucifugus
GGAATGAGCCGACGAAATATGAGAAATTTAGAGCAGTGCCTGGCGGGGGTGAGGGCACGCCCCTGCCCTGCCCCCCTGGCCCCCCGGCTGTCACCACGACAGAGGCCCCCCCCCCCATCGGGGTGACCCAACCCCCCCGGGCCCAGCCCTGGCTGAACGAAAGATGCGTTTTCTCTTTTGATTAAGAGTCCCCCCTTCGGGGAGGAAGACAGGTGTGCCCCCCTCCCCCTCGGGCGGTGTTTCCCCCGCATGGGGCTTTCTGAAACCCTCTTCCTCCTTCCAAAAGGCCCCTTCCCTCCAGGATGCCCTCAGCTCAGCGAGAAACCGGCCGCTGACACGGTCGCCGCCCTCGGAATGAGTCAGGCTCCTCTCCGACCTGAGCTGAAGAACCTCCAGGCCTTCTACCCCCTGTGATGACGTCACCAGAATGTCCAGCCCCCCCCCCGGGGGAGGGGCGGGCTGTCCGCCTCGGCGTCTCTCCTTAGCAGGGACAGAAGTCGCCACTTTGACGTTTATATCTGAGGCTCCTTTGACAAGTCAAAACAAAGTTTACACAGCCCACAGCCGTTACTTCAAAGATGTGTCATCCTGGCTGGTGTGGCTCAGTGGATAGAGTGTTGGCTTGCGGACTGAAGGGACTGACCCTACCCGTGCATGAATTTCGTGCACTGGGCCTCTAATAAATACATTAAAAAGGTCATGTTGCTAATGATAATGCAACAGTTTTACTCCTGATTGCAAAACCAGAAACCAGAAACTAGCCTGACAAGATAAAAGATGTTTCACTGAGGAACATGGATTTGGGGAGAGAGAACTTGGCTAATCAGGGCTCTCCTGCCGGCTCCCCAGGGTGGTGCCAGCACAGGCCCCAGGGGAGGTGCCAGGAAGCACTAGCGGTGGAGGCGGCGCAGGAATGCACCCAGAGGAGCCAACACCAAGGTTTGGCAGCTCCCGGGGGCTGGGCACAGCGGAGACAGAGACGCGGCCCGAGAGGGGTGTGGGGGCGTGAGGACAGATAAGGGACAGCAGTAGATGGGAGGGGTGCTGGCAAGAGAGAGCAGGGCAGCTCCCGCTGCTTGAGAAACAGGTCTGGCAGGACTGGGCGGGGCTGAGCATGAACTTGAGTGGAGACCAAACTGCCGGCCTCAAGGACTCTCAACTGCAGCAACACCCACTCCAACAGATGAGGTTGCGGGGCCCAGAGACGCCGATCTGCTCCGAGGTCAGCAGCTCGGCAGGGGAACCCTCACCGGCCGGGCCCCACGCAGGCTCGCTTGTGGGGGGGATCAATAACATCATTGCGGTAAAAACACAACCGAACGGCCGTCGTTGGGGATGAAAGAGCTGTTATTCCTGCAGGGCCTACACACCCGAGCAGGGTCAACAAGGACATATTATAAATAAACGTTATGTGAACAGATGCACCAACATAGAAAAAATGCACAAATGGCTTTTAAAAAGACCAGATCGACCCAAGATGAAACAGAAAATCTTAAGTGTCTGTTGCTATTAGAGGAGCCAACTTCTCGTAGAGAAAAACGCCAGGGCCCAGGCGGTCCTGCCGGAGGCTGGGAAGTGCGAGCTTGGGAAGGAATAAAACGATTTATTTGGGCGAAAGCCAAGCCTCCCAGGCAGCCCCGGGCATACCTGGGAAAGATACGTTCTATCAAACATTTAAGGGAAAATAATGCCAATCTCACAAAACTCCTGAGACAACAGAGGTGCCAGCAGAAGCCTAGCATAGCAGCTACCCCAGACGATGACATTGCAGAAAAGAAGGAAATGCTCTGGCTGGTGGGCTCAGTGGTTAGAGCATCGGGCTGAGCGCAGAAGGGTCTGGGGTTGGATTCCAGTCAAGGGTATGTACCTGGGTTGCAGGTTCGATCCCAGCTCCTGTCAGGCATGTGTGGGAGGCAACCAATCGATGTGTCTCTCTCACATCGATGTTTCTCTCTCTCCATCCCTCCCTTCCTCCCTCCTTCCCTTTCACTTTCTCTGAAAATCAATGGGAAAAAAATTATCCTGGGGTGAGGATTAACCAAAAACAAAACAAAATAACCAACAGGAAAGCCAACTGCTAAGAGGGCCGGGAAGCTGAGCGGCCCAGGCACCTGAAAGATTTAGCGTGAGGATGGGCGGCACGGTGCCATCTGAGCCGCAGCCAGGAGCCGGTCGTCTGCTGCGGAAAGCTGAGCCTGGGGCGAAGTTACCTTTGAAGTTTATTAAACCTGCGTGTCTCCAGGGCCTGGGGGAGAAGGAGCCCGCAGTCCCGGAGCTGAGCAAGGCAGTGTATGTGTGTGTGGGCGTGGGGGGGGGGGGTTTGCACCCCACTGGCGAGCCAGCATTTTGGGAGTGTTTTTCACGTACTCAGCAGCTCCACTGCAGTTTGCATTCGCGCATTTAGCAGGAAAAGCAAAACTGCCGTGAATGGAATCAAACTCCACTGTAGGGCCGGCTGTGCAGCGGAGGCTCAACCATCCCGGGCAGGCGAGGTGAGCTGATGCCGCCGGCAAGGCCCCCGGTTAGGGAACAGAGGAGCTGGGGGAGGGAGTGGAAGGGTTCTGCTGTTCACGGCGTCTCTGCGGGGTCCACGTACGACGGGGAAGGCTTCGTACCAGGAAACACTCCGTCTGCTCCGTTAGGAAAAGGGGAGACCAGGTGGACACAGGCACCCAGTGGCCACATTCACACAGACCTTCTGCCGGACGCCGCAGAAATGAATTCACCCCGTAAACACGGCGTAAGAGAAATCTGATACAAAAACGTTAAGGAAGAAAAAGAAGTCGTGCTTACTTTGTGATTTTTTTTTTTAATAAAAACGGTCAACATGTCTGACCGTCAATATGTTTGGAAAGGCCTGTACATGAAGTCTTTCCCGCGTGTCACCATTAAACATGCTACAGGACTTCTGAATTTTTTGAAATTTCTGGAAAGAATGAGAGTTCTCCTGACAAACATAAAGTGCCAAACAAGGACACTTTACATGGAAGCTGGGAGCAAGCGAGCACCCCCAGGTCACGGGTGCTGCCTGCACAGGAGGACGAAGCAGCAAGAGGCCGGGCCCTGGGATGGAGGGGCACCCCCCTCATCATTTCAGGGGACATGACTTGTCCCCCTGCAAGCTCAAGGGTTCAAGCTGAGAACTGTTAGGGCTCCAAGGAAAGCCATTTAATGACCACCAAAAGCGCCAAGAACCAGTAACTTCTGCAAAGAACAGCATTACACAGCGAGAAAACCCCGGGAGAAAACAGCTCACAGCAGCAAGAACATTGTAATGTATCCAGGAACACAAAGAACCCGAGATATTCCCGACCTGTGTCGAGAAAAGCACAGAATTATGCTGGAGGAGATAAAAGGAAAACTCGGTGGATGGTGGGGTATGGGGGGGTATGACATGTTTTTGAATTTTTAAAAAAAATGAAAATTGTAAAGTCAATGCTGCCCAAATTAACTTATCCATCCCATAATCGATTAAAAAAAACACCTGACAATAAATAAAATAATCTCTATTTATAAAAGCCTAAGCGACCGTTATGACCAGAACGACCAGTCACTATGACGTGCACTGAGCACCAGGGGCAGATGCTCAATGCAGGAGCTGCCCTCTGGTGGTCAGTGCGCTCCCACAACCAACCTCTCGCAGGTGGCCAACCTCCTGCGGTCCCTACCTCTGTCCTTTCCTCCCCACCCCCCACCCCCCATCCCCACAGGCCCTGATCAGGACTGGGCGAGACGGCCTCGATCGGCTCTGAGTGCCGGCCAGGCCTATGAACCCCCCACCCGTGCACGAATTCGTGCACCCGGGGCCTCTAGTGAAATACAATTGTCAGTCTGAGTCATAAATGTATGGGAAGAGAGACCCAGCCAAGATGATTTTGATACGAGTGGGATGGTGCCATGCTACCTACCAAAACGCACTCCGTTCAGTTACACAATGTGGTGTCAGCAGAGAGACACGGGACCC
>NW_005871932.1:165738-167133 GCF_000147115.1 Myotis lucifugus
AGCTCTTCAGCAATGAGGAAAATATAAATTAAAAAAAACCCAATGTTTAAATAAAACAAATTAAACTATACTTTGTGTATGAAAGGGTATTATTAAGAAAGTGACAAGCCCTAACTGGTTTGGCTCAGTGGATAGAGCGTCAGCCTGTGGACTCAAGGAACCCAGGTACGATTCCAGTCAAGGGCATGTACCTTGGTTGCGGGCACATCCCCAGTAGGGAGTGTGCAGAAGGCAGCTGATCGATGTTTCTCTCTCATCGATGTTTCTAACTCTCTTTCCTTCTCCCTTCCTCTCTGTAAAAAATCAATAAAATGTATTAAAAAAAAAAAGAAAGTGACAAGACTGCCTACAGAATGGGAGAAAATATTTGCGAACCATGTCACCAATAAGGATCTAGAATCTAGACTATATGAAGAACTCTCACAACTCAATCACAAAAGGACAAGAAACCCGATTTAAAAATGGGCAAAGGACTAGAAGGGGCATTTCTCCAAAGAAACTATTCAAAAGGCCATCCAGCCCATGAAAACATGCTCATCATTACCAGTCATTACAGCAATGAAAACCAAAACCACAAGGAGGCAACATTCCCTATCCACCAGGCGATTATAACTAAACCCAAAACAAAACTAACAAAAGACAAAACAGTACGTGTAGGTGGGGATGTGGAGGCACCGCCGGTGAGAAGATAAATGAATGGGTGCAGCTGCTTCGAGAACAGTCTGACAGCCTCAAAGAGGTAAACGTAGAATTCCCCCGTGACCATGTGACCTTCTGTGTTCACCCAAAGAGTGGAAAACTACTCAGACAAATGCTTGCATGCACATGTTCATGTCAGCACTGGTCACAAAAGCCCAAGGGCGGAAACAAACCAACGGACGGATGAACACATGGGTACACATCTGCATGATGGAGTCCTGTGCAGCCATGAACAGGCATGAGGCACAGATACCTGCTGCACCATCCTCAAAAACATCGTGTGATGTAAGAAGCCACACAAACATCATGTATGTAAATGGAGCCACACAAACATCATGCTATATAAGAGGAGCCAGACACAAACATCATGTGTATAAAAGGAGCCACACAAACATCATGTATGTAAAAAAGCTGCACACAAAAGGTCATCTATTATGCGATTCCCTTTCCATGAAATGTCCAGAACAGGTAAATCCACCTAAAGAGTTATGGTGGCTCAGACTCGGGGAAGAGAGAGGAGGAATGACTGCCTAAAGCAGCGGTCACTATCCTTTCGGACCTCATGGGCCGCCAGTGGTCCGAGGACCACCGCTTGGCGACCGCTGGCCTAACAGGCACAGGGCTGTCTTTCGCGGGAGTGACACGCTTTGGAAGGAGACACAGGGGAGGCCGCACTGAGCTGCACCCTCTCAATGG
>NW_005871932.1:170932-174541 GCF_000147115.1 Myotis lucifugus
CATGCCCGCTGGGTTGCAGCGTGGAGTTGGATTTGTAACTGACAGTGGCAACCCAGACACCCTGTGTCTTCGATCTGATGTGTGATTTCTGAAAAGGAGAGTGTGGAGAGATCCCGCAGCCGCCAGCGGTGTCAAACGCCACGGACACACCTGTGCACCCAACTGTGACCCCGGACAAGGAACCCGTTACAGTCCCACGCCCTGACCCCGAGGGGACCGGCAGGGCTGTAGGGCTCTGTGTGAGCATGAGAGAGGGCTGTTCTTGGGAACGATGTCAAATATATTTTCATTGATCTCAGAGAGGAAGGGAGGAGGGGGGAGAGATTTAAACATCAGTGGTGAAAGAGAATCATCATAGATCGGCTGCCTCCTGCACACCCCCTACTGGGAACTGAGCCCAAAACCTGGGCATGTGCCCTGACCAGGAATCCAACGGTGACCTGGCCAGGCTTGGCAAATGGGTTAAAATGATGGTCTCCAGTGATGGGTTTTTGATGACTTTTTATAAAAGTCACGATATATTTAAGACATGGAGAAGGATAACAAATAACAAATTTCACAGTGGCATACGCACCACTCGGGTTAAGAACACACATGTTACCAAAGGAGCTGCTGCCTTTTCCCGACTATCCCCGCCCCCACTGGACCCCGTGGGCCTCTCCCAAGGGCACCTCCGCAGGCCCCCACCACGCAGAGCGGGTGGTTCTCTGCCCTTTAACCAGATGTGGGCCTCGCGTGTTTGCAGGTGTCTATAGATCGTGCCCTCTGCCCATGCCCTGCTGGAACTCGCTCTTTCTGCACCACATTTCACTCGAGACCCACCCGTGTTAGCACACGCAGTTCCAGCTGAGTCCTTGTCACGTGTATGATAGACATGAGCAGCCTTTCTTGTTTTGCACTTTTCACAGCTCCCGCGTCGGACATGCATTACTTTCACCATCAGAGAAGAACAGTGTTTGTAAGGGGAGGCAGCCCCCACTCCCCCTCGTCCTCGCTCCCTCCCTGGGGGAGTGACAGCGTGGAGGGGGAGCCTGGAACCTCCCCCCACACCCCCAGCCAATGGCCGAGTCCTGCTGGTCCCCCTTCCCCCGCATCTCAGACCCTCTCTTACCTCCCCCTCGCTCGCACGGCCCTGCGACAGGGTCTGGCCTCCGTGCTGGCCTGGGTGCCGGATCTGCCCGGCCTCGGCTCCTCTCCCTGCCCTAGTGCAAGGCCACCTTTGTGAATCCCAGCTGCCACCGTCCCAGCTCAGGCCACCACCGTCTCCGCCTGGTGTCACTTCACCGGCTTCGTCCCGGGCCTCCCGTCTCTAGTCTCACAGCCGGAAGTACCGCTCTAAACCAGACACCCGAGCCGCACCAAACCCTCCTCCACGTCAGAACTCCTCCAGTGCCTTCTCATTGTCTTCGGGATGAAACCCGAACTCCGAGGCATCACGGGCGAGACTCCTCGCCACCTGATCCTCCCCCATCTGCTCATCCCATCCACCCGAAAGAGCTGCTGAGCCCGGCCCGTGTGGCTCAGTGGTTGAGCATCGACCTATGAATCAGGAGGTCACGGTTCAATTCCTGGTGAGGGCACATGCCTGGGTTGTGGGCTTGATCCTCAGTGTGGGGCGTGCAGGAGGCAGCCCATCAATGATTCTCTGTCATCATTGGTGTATTTTTTCTTTTTTTAAATCCCACCCGAGGATATTTTTCCATTGATTTTTAGAGAGAGTGGAAGAGAGAAGGAAAGATAGAGAGAAAAATCGATGTGAGAGAAACACAATGATTGGTTGCCTCTTGCATGAGCCCTGACCAGGGCCCGGGCCGGGGAGGAGCCTGCAACCAAAGTATGTGCCCTTGACCTGAATCGAACCCAGGACCCTTCAGTCCACAGGCCCACGCTCTATCCACACCAACTAGGGCTAATTAATATTTCTCTCTCTCTCTCTCTCCCCTTTCCTCTCTGAAATAAATATAAATTTAAACATATATCTATAGATAGATATAGATATAGATATAGAGATAGAGATATAGATATAGATATAGATATAGATATAGATATAGATATAGATATTTTATTTTTTTAAGAGCTGCTGGAGTGCTCCAGTCTGGCCCCGCACTCTCACACCTCCCTCCCCCATGGTTTCTCCTGGCCGGTGCTCTCCCCCATCCCAGCCTGGCCGGTGTTGTCGACTGGTCCTGCACGACTCCCTGAGCGCCCTCAGGAGGTCTTTTCTGAGCGCCCATCCCAGCTGGGCCCCCCACTCTTGGTCCTCAGTGTCCCCCATGTTGCTTCTCCCGTGGGGGCTCACACGGATGGGCTCCTCCCTCCTCTTCCCCACACAGAGCTGGCTCCCCGGCTGGGATGGGCCCCTCATATTCCCAGGACCCAGCACCGTCCGCCCCCTCCCCCCAGCAGGTGTCGGGTGAAGGCCGCTAACCTTTTCTGCAAAGGGCCAGACAGCCACCATGGGCTCTGCAGGCCACAGGGTCCCTGTCGCTAATCAGCTCGGCACTGCCGCACGAGAGCAGGGGTGGCCAGCACGAGTGAAGGGCCTGGCTGCTCCTCCAAACCTCACGGACCCTGAGACGTGAGCTTCGTGTCATTTTCGTGTGTCACAAAAGGTCCTTCTTTTATTTCCTCCCGGCCCTCAGAGGGCAGAAACACATGCTTAGCTCAGAGTTCTTGCCGGGACAGACAATGTCACCGTCTAGGACGGAATCTGCTGGCCCTGCAAAGCCCACATAGAACTCGCAACCCTAAGCCCTTAGTGGTTCTCAACCTTCTGGCCCTTTAAATACAGTTCCTCATGTTGTGACCCAACCATAAAATTATTTTCGTTGCTACTTCATAACTGTCATTTTGCTACTGTTATGAATCGTCATGGAAATATCTGATATGCAGGATGGTCTTAGGCGACCCCTGTGAAAGGGTCATTCGACCGTCAAAGGGGTCGAGACCCACAGGTTGAGGACCGCTGCCTTAGGCGGAAATGGACCGCCCGCAGGTGATGTCAAACACCAGCACAGCGCTGGTTCTCACCCAGGCAGCTCGCCGCCAGGTGTCAGAGGGGACCAAACACTGAGTCCACACGTGCGGTCAGAGGTACGGGAACGTCGGAAGGAAATCGGGAGGCATCCGGGAAGAATCCTCAAAAAGTGCCCGGGAGCGTGACTCCCCGCCTGCAGCCGGTCCCCACGCGTGGGCCCTGGGCCTATGAATCGTAATGGCAGCGCGTCCCCTCTGCTGGGGGATCCGATGGAACTGCAGCGCACATTTCATTCCAGCACCTGCGAGGCTCGGATCCCTCAGCAGCGTGGCTCCTGGTGATGGGATGGCAGCTCGTGAAGGCCGGCGAGTGTGGGTGTGAAGTCGAGGCAATTACATGGCACCGCTGCTGTACCGTGCCCAGAATTCATTACAGTGCGCTCGCGCTCAGGAGCCGCGGTGGGCCTGAAATTTCGGGGGTCCCGGAAGGGAAAATAAATGCAGGCGCTCGCTCGGGGCTGCAGGGAGCCACGAACACTCGCTCTGCCACCAGCCTGGACGTGACTGACGGTGTCACCGCCGGATCTGCGGCTGCAAATTGAAGGAGGGGACTCAGACCAGGCTGAGTCCTGC
>NW_005871932.1:174641-181664 GCF_000147115.1 Myotis lucifugus
CCTTCCAGACAGGCAGTGCAGGGAGAGGCCAGAGGGCAGAGATTTGAACGTTAAGTGAGAAAACCCCCGCTGAGAGCTGAATTAGGAAGAGTAAAGCACTGTGACTAGGAAGGTCCCAGGATTAAACTACATCCGAAAGCGCTCAGGCCTGCGCTGAAGCATTGCTTCCTGGCAGCTAAAGAGCTGGAGGGGCTACCCCCAGCTGAGCTGCTGCCGGAATGGTCTCTGCTTTGCCAGCACAGCAGGCCAGGCCACCGGGGAGGTGGCAGCCCCCTGCAGGTGGGTTGGGAGGCTTTGTTAGCACAGCCCAGAGGGGGTCTGATGGAGGGGGAGAAGGAGGCAGGTCTCCTGCAGTTTGTGAGCTCAGGCTCCGGGAGCTCAGCCTCTATGCTCAGCCTCTATGCTCAGCCTCCGTGAGCTCAGCCTCTGTACCCTGAGCCTCCCGGAGCTCAGGCCTCAGCACCTACAATTCCCTGGATCCTAGGACTCGCCTGGCTGCCCTCCCATTCCCTGGGGTGAAAATGAAGCCCAGAGGCAGCGGCTGCCCAGGACAGACACCCATCAACGCTGCTCCCCGAGTTCCTCCTGCAAGATGAGGGGTGAGCCCGGGACGGGAGCAACGGAAGTCGCCGCCTAAAACCATGGCAACCTCCTCCCTCTCCCGGAGGGGTGGCCAGCTTGTCCCACGTCCACTTCGTGTGCAGACTGGCTGTGTCCTGCTCTGTCACCCACCCGGTGCTGCGGGCCTGCCAGTGCCTTTCCCTCCCCCCGGCTCCTGTCCATCTGCTTAAACAGTGAAATGAAGCCCGGTCGTGCTGGCTCACTTCTACGTTCAGGGATAAGACTCTAGACCAGCCTTGGGCAAACTACGGCCCGTGGGCCGGATCCGGCCCTTTGAAATGAATAAAACTAAAAAAAAAAAAAAAAGACCGTACCCTTTTATGTAATGATGTTTACTTTGAATTTATATTAGTTCACACAAACACTCCATCCATGCTTTTGTTCCGGCCCTCCGGTCCAGTTTAAGAACCCATTGTGGCCCTCGAGTCAAAAAGTTGACTCGAGGGTCACAATGCTCTAGACCCAAGGTTTAAATATGAATACACGTCTGTATGCGTGTATGTGTAAGTATGCACACATATAAACACACATACGAATATGAATACAAACTTTCAAACCTGGGCATCCATCCATTTGCTGCGTAAAGCGAGGCACTTGCAGGAACCCGAGCTCTGCTTGCTAAGGTACCTTCTTTATGAGCGTCCGACACAGGAACCCTCTCTGCCCAGGACTCCGGCCCCGCACTGGCTGGTCTACAGCACCTCAAAGCCCCCTGGTGTTCCCCAAACTGGGAACAGAAAACAAAGCAGGTGGCCCGGCCCCTGCTCCCCCGAGGCGGGTCCCAGCAGCCCCTCCTGCTGTGAAACTGAGCCGAGGCCCTAAGGTGGATTCCGGGCCACGAAGGAGGTGCTGCCTGCCTCTCCGTATCTGCCTCCGAGTCAACATCCACATCGCAGGCCAGCGTCCTCCCTGCAGCTCTGAGGACTTACACACGACTCTCCAGTCATGAGCTACGAATTCCCTCCATCGTCCTGGGAGCCGACAGCCCTCGGCCGGGGGCAGGACCGAGAGGCCGGCCGGAGCCGGAGCCAGAGGGCCCGTCCGAGTCCGGCTCGGGCATCTGAAAGGATGACCTGCGGTGGATGATTTCACGGGGCTCCGATTGGGTTCCCTTCGCTTTAAATATTCATGAGCCACTGCCTGCGTGAGGAGGTTCCTGAGCGCGTCCAGTGGCGTATCTGTGCTCGGAAGATAGCGAGCCAACAATTGATGTTGTTCATTATTATTTTTTATTCGACTAATATTCTTCGAGGGCCCCATGCATCAGGCATTGCTAAGTGCTGGGGCTGGAACAGTGAGGAAATTGGACCGAATCCTCGCCCTTCACACACACACACACACACACACACACACACACACACACACGCCAAATCATAAAGCATTTCTGTGCGTTTCAGAAAGCTATGTGATGGGACACAAGGGGCTGACACAGGGGACACGAGGGCGGCCTGCGAGCCCCGTGGACAGCGCTGGCCCCTCTGCGAGCCGGCGGAGAGGTGAGAAGGGAGCAGGCGGCAGAGACAGGGCGAGGGCCTCCCAGCAGGGGCAGCAGCTGGAGACGGGACACTGGAGCCGAAAGGACCCTGGAGGCCGGCGCCTGAGAGCGCAGAGGGGAGCTGTGGGTGGAGGGCCGTGCGAGGAGCAGAGGCTGTGATGTTTCCAGAAGGACAGGTGCCTCCGGGGGCGGGGCCGAGGCAGGGAGACTGGGAGGTGGGACAGGCAGGACTTGGTGAAGGGAATGGAATGATCTCTAAAAGTCCTCCTGAGGCAGGGACACTGCAGACACGATGCGGGCAGGATGAAGGGGGCGGGGCATTGCATTTCGACGTGTCCAGACTGAGATTCACGCTGAGTGGCCAAGGGGCTCCGGAGGGGGGACTCTGGGCGTGAAGGGGAGATTCTTGTCCTTGGGGACGTGTGAGACCCCAGGGAGCGGGGCCAGACCTGAGAGCGGTCAGGCCGGGCTGGACAGAGCGTGGCTGGAGCAGTGAAGAGGAGGAACCAGGAGAAGGTGGAGTCCTCGAGCCTAAAGGGGAGACTCCACTGTGCCCTGCGGCTGGGAGGTCAGTAACCTCGGACAGGGCGGCCCCGCTCTTCCTGGGCCCTTGAGGTTCCCGCTCCCTTTGGCCCCACAAATCCTTACAATAAACTGGTTTTGGTGAAGGAACTCAAGTCGTCTCTGCTCCTTCTAACCCGGAAAGCCGCTCGCCCCAGCCCTGCCGGGCTGCGTGCCAAGCCCAGAGGGGCCGACACGGGCCCTTCCTGCGAGGATCCCACGGCCGGAGGCAGACCCCCGGCCGGCCATCCTCACATAAGCAGACCCAGGCAGACCACAGCGGGTGTGAGCCAAGGGGTACCTTGGCAAGAGTTCTGAAAACAGGCACGGAAATGAAATAGAAAGTTAGCACCGAGGCAGGCGGGGCAGGGAAGGGTGTGCCCCGGGAACGGGACCGAGAGGGGCGTGTACGCGAGGAGGCGCTGCCTCCCATCCCAGCGCCACCGGCTGGGTGTCTGCGCCAACCTGTGCCGATGGCGCTGATGTCCAGACGCTTCACCAACCAAAACAACATCGGAGCAGACGATCTGGTGACTGCTCCCCTAACGTCAGCCCTCGACACGGGACGACCAAGTGCAGCGGGGCCCCCAAATCCTGGAGAACCCCTAACCAGGCAGGAGGCAGACCTGTGTCACCTCCACGCTCTTTGCAAACAAAGGAAAAGGGAAGGAGAAAAGTGACCTTTCTGTCGAGCAGGGGCTGTGCCACCTGATTCTGTGGCGCATCTAAAAGATCCCATTCGCCCGGCCAGCGTGGCTCAGGGGTTGAGCGTCGACCTAGGAACCAGGAGGTCATAGTTCCATCCCCAGTGGGGGACCATGCAGGAGGCATCAGATCAATGATGCTCTCTCATCATGTACGGTTTCTATCTCTCTCTCCCTTCCTCTCTGAAATCAATAAAAATATATTTAAGGAAAATACAAAAATAAAAAAAGACTCCTTTACACATTAAATCAGGCCCCGCCCCCGCGAGCCCCGTGCTTCACGCCGCCAAGCCCTGCCTGGGGCACCGGCAGCTGCTTCCTCGCGGGCCGGTTCCCGCGGGCGCTCCCCACAGCACACCCTGTGCTCGCAGACTCGGTCCTCGGGGCGGGGACCTCATTAACGTGTCAATCAGCGGAGAGTTATGTCCATTCCCATCGCGCGGGGGCACGGGCCACGCTGTACACGGCCTCGCTCTCCTCCTCCAGCCCCCCTCCCCCCGCCGCCTCTAACCTGCAGGAGTCGGATGCATTTACATGGACCCCTTGAGGTTAATATATTACCTCCCAGGCAGCACGGTTTTATTTCATGCTGCTCTAATATGGTGCTCATACTTCCTAAGCCATCACAGGCGTTAACTTGAGAACGTAATTAGGAGAATTTAGAGACTGCCAGGATTCGTGCTGAGTCCCCGGGAACTTGGGAGGATTCCCGAGACCGGCCTCCGGAAAAGCCCGGACAGGGCTGCGGAGCTGCCGTCAAAGCACCCTCAAGGGAGCCGTTTCTTACCATTTCACTGAAGACATTTTACCGAAAATAAATAAGAAACCAGAGGCGCTCGCCTGCGGGCATCGCCAGGAAGCACAGGTTGGGTTGGGGCCAGTCCCCGTAAAAAGCGGGGGTCGGGGACGCAAAGGCAATGAGATGGTGCAGCCGGGAGCCCCGTGCACCCAGCGACTGCCCAGCGACGTCCTTGGGAACATGGCGTCTTCTTACAGAAGAGGGGGCGTGGGCTCACGTTTCCAAGACAAAAATCCTTGGTGTGCACCCCACAGGGGCTCCCAGGACCTCATGCAAGCCGAGGGGCGGGTGAGACGCCCCAGGGGACCCTCTCTGAGGAGGGCTGGCCAGAGCCCTGTGCCCTGAGTCACAGGACCAGCCCCTCTGGAAGCCGAGGCCAGGCTGTTGTTCGTCCTCAGGTGTCCCTGCCCTGGGAGGCCAGGTGGGACGCAGCCGTGAATAATGAGTGAGCTCTCACCTGCCATCGCCCGTGCTCCTGCCTGAGGACACACGTGGAGCACCCACTTCTACTCCTGGCTGCAAAGGAGAAGCACGGCCCCCCAGGAGGGGGTGGGGGTGTGGGAAGGGGGCCCCTGCCCGGGGCTGGCCTGACCCCCACGCAGCTCGGAGAGGTTCACTACCGGCAACGCGCAAGGAACAACTCCTCCGCGGTGGCCGGGGACCCAGGCACCAGGCGGAAAAACACCTGAGACCTCAGGCCTCTGGCTGCCGAACCCCAAGAGACACCAAGGACATGGTCACGGTTCAGGTGGTCAGAGCCCTGCGCCCCCGGAGCCCAACCTGCACCCCTCAGAGGAGGCCGTGCTGGGGCAGCCTCCCAGGGCTCCTAAGAGACACCCCGACCTGGCCTGCTCCCATCGCCTCAGCTCCGGAAACGGCCCATGGCACTCACTCTGCACTTTTTTTCAGGCCCCCAAGCACACCAGGGCCTTCCCCAGTCCTACTGTGCGCCTGCCCTGCCTCTCATCCCCCTCCCCTCTCCCCTGCACACACCTGCCCCCTGCCCGCTCCTAGGGACGTCTCAGGGACAGCACCCCCAGCCAGACACACAGCTCCGCCCCGTGAGCTCTGCGGGTCCCCCGCCTGCCCCCGGGGAACCCAGCGCACGTCTGCACAGGGGCATGTGCCTTCCTATGCGTGGCTCCTTTAAGGTTTTCTAAACGCCTCTCACAGGCGGTGTGTGGGCCAGCTGCCCAGGTGGCCGGGCACACCCAGGCCTTCCCTCGGAGGAAGCCGGGCCCCCCGACCGCCCCACCAGACGTATCAGCCGCCTGCACACGGGCGCTCTGCTGCAATTTCATTCTGAAAGGGTCTCGCAAATCTCTACTTCTCGATGCAACTTTACACTGAGCAGATTCCACTGAACCCTCTTCCCATCAGAGGCCGTTGGAAATGCGCACAACGTTTTGCGTGTACATTACTCAGAGACCGAGAAAAGACAAACACAACACGAGTTCTCCAGGCGCAATCTCTTGTTGAAATCTACCAGCGTTCGGCTGCAAACTGTCGCGTGGAAACACATGTCGGCGAAGTCATGGAAAGGGGCTGGTTCTTACCCGGCGCGCGCACGGCAGGCGGCATGGAGCTCATGCTGCACGGGGCTCGGTGCTCCCAGGAGGACGCTGCGGTCAGTGGTCAGTGGCCAGTGCAGCGGTGCATGAACCCCCGGGCGTCCTGGGGACACCCCCGGGCAGGGTGACTACTTGCTCCGGATTGTAGACGGGGACGCCCGTGGTTAAACTGCGGGTTCAAGGCCACGGATTCGCTTACGAAGCTGAAGAGCCCCACAGCCAGGAGCCTGGCTCCCAGCTCCCCTTCTGCCTGAGGACGATCCGCCCACACGCGTGAGCCTGCGTGTCGGGTGCTGCGTCAACCTGCCTCCTCCCAGCGCGGCCCATTCCTAAGGGCAGACGCTGAGCCGCGGGCAGCCACCTGGGTGCTGGTTGCGCCAGAATCGGCACCGAGGAGGAGGGTGGGAGGGAGCTGGGATGGGTGAGCACGTGGGGAGAAGCCAGGACCACCGACTCCTTACTGCTGGCCCAGCCTGGGGGCCCTGGCTCTCTCCTCCTGAGACCTGCCTTCTCCGCGCCTCTTTGGATGCTGGGAGATCTGTCTCTTTCCTGAATAAAACCATGTCTCCAAAGGGGCAGTTGAGTTGCTTTTTCTCATCACAATGAAAGAGAAAGATGCCCGGCCGGCGGGGCTCAGTGTTTGAGCATCGACCTATGAACCAGGAGGTCAGGGTTCGATTCTCCATCAGGGCACATGCCCAGATTGCAGGCTCGATCCCCAGTAGGGGGCGTGCAGGAGGCCGCTGATCAAAGATTCTCTCTCATCATTGAAGTTTCTCTCTCTCCCTCTCTCACTTCCTCTCTGAAATCAATACAAATGTATTTTTGGAAAAAGAAAGAGAAAGAGACAGAGACTGCTGAGACAAGATGCAGGACCGATCCCTTCCACAGGCCGAGAAAGCGACCCGGCCGGGGACGGGGTCAGATGTGCATGTTTGGAGGATGGCTGGCTGCTGGGAAGAGCTGACCGGGAAGGTGCGCGAGCAGAGAGCTGGACAGCAGCCGGGAGACGGGACGTGGCCTGGGCGGGCTGGGACGTGGAGATGGTGATGGAGGGGTGGGTGCCTTAGAAAGCTTTCCGAGAGTCTGTCTCCAGCACCTGACAACCAGCTGGATTTGGGAAAATGGTCCTTCTTATCCCCATGACATTTCCTCCTCTCAGCGGCTGGCTGCCCTTCATCTTGGATTCTGCCATCTGCTCGCCGTTCTGGTCCGTGTCTGTCTGTGTCAGTGCGTCCTTGTGCCGGGCCAGCGTGGGCCCAGGACGGGGCT
>NW_005871933.1:0-22550 GCF_000147115.1 Myotis lucifugus
CTCCCACTCTCGCCCTCTCAAATCCCTGCCACCTGCCACCAAATGAACAAATCACATAGCAGAGAACTGAGGTGTCTGACCAATAGCTACAACTGCCCATAACGCAGGCCCCCTAGAACACTGAGCCGCAGTCCAGACCAGCTGTCGGCAGCTGCAGTGAGCCCAGAGCTTCCCCTCCGAGCCTAGCCTAAACTGGCAACCCATAGGATCAGGAACTAACATATATTTTAGTTTTTAAGTCTCTAGAATTTGGGCAAAGACTAATGATGATACACTATCCAAATCCACCAAATTCAGCCCAAATAGACTACTTAATATTGCTTGCAAGAAGTCCATACTCCCCCAATCTGAATTTCATATCTAACACTTCTATTTAAAATTATGTGATTTGATATTTATGTGTGTGATCTCAAATGTCTCTCCTGAATTAATATTCAATCCCCAAATACACACTTTCTATCATCTCTATAGATATAAAAGCCTAAGCGACTGTTGACCGAACAACTGGAATGACCGGTCGACCAGTCGCTATGATGCGCACTGACCATCGGGGGCAGCCACTCAATGCAGGAGCTGCCCCATGGTGGTCAGTGTGCTCCCACAGGGGGAGTGCTGCTCAGCCAAGAGCGGGGGTGGGGGGGGTGGCTCTCCTCCCGACTCCAAGTCAGTAGGCGCAGTGGGCCGAGATGAGTGCAAGCGGCGAGGCGCTGGCTCGGGCTCTTCCCTGGCTGCACTGCTACATCCCCCAAGGGGTCCCAGATTGTGAGAGGGCGCAGGCCAGGTTGAGCCCTCCTCCCCTCCCCCCGCAGCACGAGTCCGTGCACTGGGCCTCTAGTTTCCAATAAACTGTGTTCCATACCGACCTCATTCACCAAGGTAGCACTCCTCTACCTCTTAGCCTAGAATGATTTTTTTCTGTTTCTCTCCAAGTGCTCACAGTACTTTACTTTCTGCTATCTGTATTACTCTTCTGGCCTTAGCATATGGTATCCTGGAGATTTTTCCCTGGTAAACTTTATTGTGAAGTTGACTCACATGGTTTTGTCACATCTTCTAGATGAGCTTATGTTCTGCCCATACTCCCTAGTGCTTTTAACTGATTCTTTATAATGCTGGTTTATCATTAAATCATTAGTTCCATTACAGTTGGGAGAAATTATGGACACCTCTATGTCCCGTTGTAGTTCCTTGTACATTAGAAGAAAAAAATCGGTGACTAGATCAGTGATGGCGAACCTTTTGAGTTCGGTGTGTCAGCATTTTGAAAAACCCTAACTCTGGTGCTGTGTCACAGATAGAAATTTTTTGATATTTGCAACCATAGTAAAACAAAGACTTATATTTTTGATATTTATTTTATATATTTAAATGCCACTTAACAAAGAAAAATCAACCAAAAAAATGAGTTCGCGTGTCACCTCTGACACGCGTGTCATAGGTTTGCCATCACTGTACTAGATTATAAAGTTGATCAATTTTAGAAACGCTGAAAGAGCATTAATTTGCCAGTTGAAGATGAATCCTGCTACTTGAAGATCTCCTTTCTATAGCCACGACAATTTGTTGCCTGTATTTATCTTGGTAGTAATACTTTATGTATTGAGTAAGATAAAAACAATCTGAGTACAGTCCAGAGTGAAACTTCCATTCCAAAATGAATCAAGACACAGCACCAAAATATAGAGGTAAGACTACGAGAATGAAAATTTGCTAAAAACAACAACCACAACAATTAAAACTTCCTGATTACTCTATGCTTTTAGGATTTTTATTTTATTAAATTAAATTTAAAAGTTAAATGACATCAGTCATATAAATTTGTCTAAATTCAAATTAGAATAAAATACAACTTTGTTTTTGAAATAGTACCTTTTATTCTTATTTGATACATCAAAATCACATTTATCTTTAAATATATTTTTATTGATTTTTTACAGAGAGGAAGGAAGAGGGATAGAGAGTTAGAAACATCGATAAGAGAAACATCGATCAGCTGCCTCCTGCACACTCCCTACTAGGGATGTGCATGCAACCAAGGTACATGCCCTTGACCGGAATCGAACCTGGGACCCTTGAGTCCGCAGGCTGACGCTCTATCCACTGCCAAACCGGTTAGGGCTACGTTTATCTTTAAAGAGTTAAAAACAGTTCATGAGAGGAAGCACTGGGGAAAGCGTGAAGTCCCCGTCTGTGGAGCACGGTGTTTGTGGATGCTTTCCCGTCTGAAATGCCCACTTTCTCCCACTGAGAGCTCCTCCAGCCACTTATCATAGAACCGCCACCTTTCACCTCCTCTCAAAGGCTATCCCCATCCCCACAGGCAGGCAGAGTTAACCACTTCCTCCGAGATTACACGATTACACAACACTCTCATAGGTAGTTGTTTACACGCCCTGCCCTTAAGCAAATAGGTTCATTCACTGAACAGATTCTCTTTGGAGGGTATATCCCCAAGCCTTACTTAGTAAGCCCTCTGGACCTGTGGTTACACAAAACTACAAAACTGAGAATGGAGGGCGGAGCTCAGAGTAGAGGGAAGGTGAAGGAGTGATGGTGGTAGAGAGGAGAGGACCCCAGACCTGGTGGGGAAAGCAGGAAGGCCATGAGAAGACCAGAATCCAGGGAAGCAAGGAGGTGGAGCAATGAAGCCCTAACAGGAGACAGAGCTGGGAGGGAGCTGAGCAAGCCTGTCACGTGCTGATGGGAGCAGTCCATTGCTTATTACTTTACTATCCAGATTACAATAGATGTTAGCAAATCTGGTTTAAAAAAAACTAACATGATCAGCCCTAGCTAGTTTGGCTCAGTGGATAGAGCAGTGGCCCGCAAACTGAAGGGTCTCGGGTTCGATTCTGGTCAAGGGCACGCTCTCTCATATCGATGTCTCTCTCTGTCTTTGCCCCTCTGTACCACTCTATCTAAAAATCAATGGAAAAAATATCCTCAGGTAAGGAATAACAAAAAATAAATTAAAAAACTAATATGATTTCAACTTTATATGCAACTTTATGTACAACTGTATACAATTATGAGGGAAATACAACATTAAGAAAAACTTTTAGTTGTGACTATTCTAAAATCACAACTATGGATGAAGAAAAGCTGCCTGGCTATCTCTGAGCTATCTCTACAACATCAAGCAGAAAACGATTACCACTGATAAGTGGCTTCTCAGAATTTCTGGAGTCATTCCAAAGATAATAACAACAACAAAAAAGAAAAATTAGAAATGAAATTTTAAATTTAATTCCTAAAGTCCTGTATATTTCTTTAGTTTCTTGGGAAGGGGTATATTATGACGACCTTAACATCAGCTGTGATGAAGAATTTGACATTGAGATTTTTTTGAGAAATGTCAAAGAATGTCCTAAGGGTTTACTATTTTAAACAGAGAGGACGCATTCATTCCATCAGATTGTTGAGTTCAGATCACAAAAGTTAGAAACCTTGCATAGGAACACTACTTAAGCCCTAGCTGGGTTGCTCAGTCGGTTGGAGCATCATCCCACACACCACAGGTTGTGGGTTCGATTCCCAGTCAGGGTGTTATAGGCAGTCAGACATGAGCAGAGCGAAGACGACGGGCCAGAAACAGAAACTCACCAGATGCCTAGTCGCAAGGGGCAAAACTGGAAAATAAGAACCTCACCCCCAGGATAACCTATCTGCCCCTATCATATCATTGGTCATGTGGTTTGTAACCTCTGATTTTTCCTATCGCTAGTCATGCAGTTTAGTCCCCCTGACCTTTTCCTTTCTAAAGATAAGAGATAGGCCTCTGTTGTATTTCAGCTCCAGGCTCAGAAAAGCAGCAAAATCAGACAAGTGATGCTGTGGCTGCCTCAAGACCAGCTGCATTGACTGATGACCCCTGCCCTGGTGCTGACCGGCCGACCAATCATCAGAGACCATGACCCGCAAAGGACACACCTGAAAAGCTGATAGATAATCTATTGGGATGCTCCTCTGAGACCTCCCCTAATATTCCCACCCTTAGAAGCCCTTAGGCCAGAGGACCCTGTGCTCTCCCTCCCAGGAACACACCCATGCTCTTCCCTTCCCTTCATCTGCCTCCCGGGGCTTTAACTTTACCTTCCTTATTCCTAACCTCCAAGGACACCTGTTTCCTGAGCCCATTTCCTACCACTCACTTCTTCGATCTCTGTGATTTCCTAAATAAAATGTCTCTTATAGTTTGGGTCTTGGCTCTGAATTCTTTCTTAGCCAGAACTCAAGTACCGAGGCTGTTGAACCCAGGTCTGGGTCTGACCCCCATGTGCCTGTCTAGCACCTGGTGCCGCTCTGGCCTCCGCCAACACAACCACCATGGGATCTGGATCACTTCCCTTCCCTCTTCACCAGATGTTAATTCCAACCTGTGCCAGTTTCCTCCTTCCTTCTCATCAGGAAGTCGCCTTGGGATTAGCAATATTTAAAAAGTCATCTAAATAGTGTTTCTAGAAAGCAAAAAGAAAGAACGCTTTACGTAAGTTAGTTCTAGTTCCCTACTCCAGCTAGGCTTTTAACATTGCTGGGGCATTAAAAAAAAAACAAAACACAAAAAAACAACAACACTTAAGGAAGCTAGAAATTATGCTCTTTGCTATCCAGTGGGAGTTTGGGTTGTTTAACTCCCATGTGTGCGATCAGTACAGTATGTTAATATGTATACAGAGCTAACAATAGTCAGATACGCTGAAAATGAGAAATGACATTGTGGATGAAAGGGGCCACATGAGAACCTGACAAGCTCAGGGAAGGCCTGCATGGCAGTCTTGCAAACTCAGAGACCTAAAGTAACCACAAAGGATGGTCTGAAATTAACTAAAAGCAGTTATGGTGGGTGGTTACATCCTAGGCCGGTATCTTCACTGACAAGGTCAACCTTTACCTTAACGGAACCTATCTGTCTTTGCATCTATGATAACATACACTTTGAAATGTCTGCGCAACTTGTAACTTCCCTGTATCTGGAGCCCCTGGGGCACAACCAAATGTGCTAGGCGCCAGGACAGATACCACAAATTCCTTCATTATCATGTTAGTTGTTCCTGCACCCACCTAAGTATGTGTCCATCATTTTACTTTTTATCCAATCCCAGGGGCTTCTCCCCCCCACTTTGCTTTCTCCTGCCTCAATCTATCACCAATGGATTTCATGTAACCCACCTAAGTCCCTTTCCTTTGATTGCAATGTATAAATACAGATGTAACCCGCCATTCTCTGGAGCATTATCTCAATTCATTGAGGTTCTGCTTCCCGGCATATGTTGACAGTTTGGCTCAAATAAACTCACAAAAATTCTTTACAGGTTTCAATGGTTTTTTACGTTAACATTACTAAGTATACTTATTTGCTTTTCTATGCATTTTTTTCTTTTTAAAATATAAATTCTGAGCTCTCCACCCACTAGGAGAAATTGAAAAGCAGGCACCCAGGAAATAAACGGAAATGGAAATCATCATCTTGACAATAAATAGTAACCAAGAGTGACTGAGGCCAGGCACTTTTCAAAATACTTCAAACATATTAATTCTTCCAGTCCTCATAACAACTCTGAGGGAGGTACTACCGCTATCCCCGCGGTAAAATGAAGGAACGGAGACACTGAAAGGGGAACAAGACACAGATGCAGGCAGCCGGGCTCGCAAGCCACGCTCACCCTGTAAGTAGCAGTCCACCAGTAAACACCCCCGGGCACAGAGGACTCATTTTAAATCACTATAAACACAGTGTGTTGTCAGACCCCACTCCAATCACCATGGTGGGTGAGGGCTTGGAATTTATACTATTCTTCTCCTTTACACATTCCTAAAGAGAGAGCATTTTAGGTAGTATGTGGCTCAGGAGTTTGGGTGAACCTTTTTTTTTTTTTTTAACCGAGAAGTAAATACTAGACTAGGAATCCACTGTCAGAGCTTGATCCTTTTGGACACGTTGCTTCTCTAGGGCTCAGACATAAATTAAGGGTGTTGAACTCAATTATCTGTTGCAGATCTAAATATGCCCTGATTTTAGAGCACCCATCAATCAACCAACAAGAAGCCTTCCCCTGACATCCACCACCTCCTCTCCCAACCACGACTCAAGAAGGCAGGAGCAGCAGTTCCGAGTTCACCTCACCAGGGCTGACATTTCTGAACCAGTAGCACACTGAATTCGGGAAGCAGTCCTGCCCATTAATAGTGTGGGCTCTAAAGTCAGATCTGGCCCAGCTGGTCAGTGGTCCAGCACCGACCCATGACCAAAGGTTCCTGGTTCCATCCCGTCAGGGTATACGCCCAGGCTGCAGGCTCGAGCCCCAGTAGGGGTGTGCAGGAGCAGCCAATCAATTTGTCTCTCTCATCGATGTTTCTATCTCTAACCCTCTCCCTTTCTCTCTCTAAAATCAATAAAAGCATATTTTTAAAAAAGCCAGATCTGGGTTCAAATTCAAACTGAGCTTTCTAACGGCTTGACCACATTCAAGTTTCTAGTCTTTTTTAAGTCTTAATGTTTTCTTTAAAATGGGAATTAATGCCTGGCCAGTGTAGTGTGGCTCCGTGTGTGAGCATCGACCGATGAACCAGGAGGTCATGGTTCGATTCCCAGTCAGTGCACATGCCTGGGTTGTGGGCTTGATCCCCAGTAGGGCATCTGCAGGAGGCAGCCGATCAATGATTCTCTCTCATCACTGATGTTTCTGTCTCTCTCTCTCCCTCTCCCCAAAATCAATAAAAACATATTTTAAACAAATAAAATGGGAATTAATAGTAATAATGCCTCTTTCATTGTAGGGGTTTAGTAAAAATAATGCATGTAAAGCATTAGAACAGTTCCAACATGACCTGATATGATCTTTTCAATAAACAGTGTCTAGTATGACAGTTCACTGACATCTTATAACCCTGTCACTTCTACTAGGATATAAACTCCTGTAGTATTGGGAAGGTAACTTTCAATTTTTTATCCCTCACACTTAGTCCATATAGGAAGAACTCAGAATCCATTAGGGAATAAATGACACTGAAATGTATCAACTAGGTTTCGCAATCACTGGTGACCTAGGCCTAAGCTGATTGACTGAGGGCTTTGTGGGGTGCTGCAAAGGGATATATTTGACTACAGAGGCTGAGGTTTCTGAGTGAAAACAGAAGTGACTGACTACTGTTTTGCGGAACTTTCAAGGCTCTCAAGGACGGGAGAATACAGCGGAGTGCCATGTGTGATCAAAGAAAGTTTGTTCTGAAATGAGAAATGTAGAACATGTTTTAAGTCAAAAGGAGAGAGCAATAAAATGATAGCAGAACACATATAGAACAGAGACTTAAGGATCAAGATCCCAGAAAAGGATGATACTTAGGAAATGAGAGGTTAGACACCTTTAAATTAGAATGCAGGGGTCCTGGCTGGGTAGCTTATTTGGTTAGAGTGCCATCCTGGTACACCAAAGTTGTGGGTTTGAGCTCCGGTCAGGGCACATATATACAAGAAGCAACCAATTAATGCGTTAAGTGGAACAAAAATACAGATGTTTCTTTCTCTCTTTCTCCTCCTTCCTCTTTTCCTCTCTCAAAAATCAGTAAATGAAATTAGATAATAAAATAAATAAATAATAGATTAGAACAGAAGGACATAAAATATTAATATTTTTGAGGATGTGGAGCAACTGGAACTGTCATAGCCTATTGGTGGAAGTGTCATCTGGAATGATTAACTTTGGAAAACTGGCAGTATCAACCACAGCTAAACATATAACCTATGGGACCCCCGAAACTCAATTCATAGGTAAGAAATGTGTGCACATACATGTGCACTAAAACCCATGCATGAGAATGTCATAGCAGCATTTTCACAATAGCGAAAAACTGGAGGGAAAAATGTCAATCAACAGTAGAATGTGTAAACCAATTGTGGTATGGGTCCAACAACAGAATACCACATAGCAATGAAAATGAGTAAACCAGAGCTACACAATGTGAATAATCTGCAAGCATGATAGTAAGTGCACGTCACACAAAAAATATACTGTACAATTCCACTTCTATATGGCATTTGCACTAATCTATGCTGTTGAAGAGTGAAGGAAGTAACTTGAGGGAGTCCGAGGGGACTTCTGAAATGCGGGTTATTTCTATTTCTCGATCTGGGTGATAACCGCATAGATGTGTCAGTCTGGGATAATGCTGTCACCTGTACACGTATAAAGAATGCTATAGACTGCCTACTTTCCTATGTATGAATGCCATACTTCAACTAAAAGGTTTATTAAAAATAAGTCTTAAAAGAGCTGAAAGAGTAAGTTACTTTTATTTGTTAAAAACATACTGTTCTGGTGCTTTATACATGTACTTCAAATTACAACGAAACCAGTCTCCCCAGTGTCCACAGCTGTGCCTTAGCTCTTTCTCTCCAGCTGTGCACCCGTCCTTGGCAGGAGCATTGGAACTGGCCCACATCAGGGATGGGAGCTGCGGTTTGGCCAGGGGACCCTGGGATTGGTGAAGAAAGTCTGGTTTTAAAGTAACCAGAGACCAGAGCCGGTGGGAAGGGGTAAGGGCCCAGAGATCTCACTGAAGCAAAAGGTGGCAAAAGCTCAAGAAAACTGGGAGACAGTGACAACAAAGTTCAAGATTTCTGAGGAAGAGGAAGTATAAGGAGAGAGTTGCCTAAGTGAAATGGGTAGAAAGTCGCTGTATTTTAAAGGTCAAGGAACTGTAGTGTAAGGGTGTTAGAAAAATGAATTGTAAGCAAGTGTAGATCTGAAAATGCCAAGATATGCTGTGTTGGAGAGTTGGGGGAAGAGATGGGAGTATGAAGTATAGGGGTTCAGAACAAGTCACCCCAAGATGTGCCTCTGTAGTACGCAAATTATCTTGAGCTAAGGAAACCAAGACCTTGGACTCAAGAGGAATAGAAGAATCTGAATTAAGGGCCTTGCCCATACTAAGCTGTAGGACAGCAAACTACTCATTACTGAATATCTGCTCTTCTTGTCATCCTGCAATGACCTTCTGAAGCCACAAGGCACCTTATGTCATTCTTCGCTCAGATTGCCATCTATACATCATTTTAACTCTATTCTTGAGACTTTCATGTATGTGGGGTCTCTGACTCTCACATATGTGGGGTTCTCATGCACACATATGTATTAAATTTGGTTTTATCTTGATGTAATGGTTAGACCAGCCGGAAAAAACCTCTGAGGACAGAGGAAAGTTTCCTGCTCCCCCACAGTGGCAAGACATTTCTTGGTCAATGTGGAGAAGCAACCAAAAGTCTGATATAAGCAGGAGACTCAACGCTGAAGGGCTGGTACACAAGGTGGAGGGAAAATGGTCTGGAGAAGAGAATAATCAGAACACCATATATCTTTATATTGCATAGCACATCTGATCTTGCTAGCGTGGTTAGCTAGTTATAATAAAGGAAGGGAGCAAAGGGAACCAGACATTAAGCCTAATGAACCAGGGAGCTGAACTGTACACATTAAGCCTACTTCAGTAGGAAGTTGCAGCATTCACAGGCTCCCCGGGAGACCACCCCATCCTCCGCCCTCGGGAGTAGTCTGAGAAGGGGACAGAGAGGGAAATTCCTTTGCTGGGCACATGTGCAGCAGCGTAGAGGCCAAGAGCACAGGGGGAGGTCCTTCTACATAGAGGCATGTGCAGGAGGTGCCAAAAGTAGCAGCCAAAGTGGCAACAAACAGGGGTGAAGCCTGGCCTGCGAAAAGGGTCAGATTGGATGCAGACATGGCACCCTGAAGGTCTAGGAAAGGGATAGGTTAAGGGGAGGGCCCAGCACAAGCCTGGGAAAACCCCAGGAAGTAGACTGGATAAGTTGAAAGAGAGCTCACTCATTCGGAAAACCAAGAAAATACATGGATGATTCTCGGGACTCTCAGGGCTGTTGCTGCTAGAACCTGTCTGCCCTCTTTCTTCCCGAGGGTGTATTATTTCCCTTCACCCAGTAAATCTGACGGCTACATTTAAACTTCTCTCAGGCCTGTGCCCTTTGACATTAATTTCTTGTGACACCGCAAGAACCCATTTTCACCAGCAACCATCTGACCCCCAGCCCGATCTGCTGTCTCCTTCCTCCAGGTGCAAGGTTGCTGAGAGGATCCCAATGATGTCTTCCTCATCTCTCTCAAAGCACCTACTTCAACACCTCACCCATAGGTACACATTATTTAGCTGCAAACTCACCCACAGAGATTGAGGTTTTCTATAAGAAATATTTAACATCTAATTTATAAATCAGAACCAGGGAAAAATCCTATCCTATATAATAAAAGCCTAATATGTAAATTGTCCCCTAGTTGTTCAACCAGGAGCTCTACTTGCTATGACATGTGCTGACCAGCAGGGGGTGGCACGGAACATGGCAGGGAGGGCCCCGAGAGCGGGACCGAGAGCAGGACCACAGTGGGATGGTGGAGGAGGTGAGCGGGTGGCGCCAGGCCAAGGCGGGTGCAAGCGAGGCCCAATTGCCCCGCAACCAGCGGCGGCAGTGGGGGGCAGGGCTGCCACCCGGCTCCCAGGAGCTGAGGGAGCTAAGTGGGGGGCCCCCCGGCCCCGATTGATCGCCCCCGCAGGCGGGATGGTAGAGGTGAGGGGGCGGTGCCAGGCCATGGCGGGGTACCAGGTGGGGTTGTGAGGCTGGGGGTGTGAGCTGGGACCCCAATCTCCACAGGCCACCCCAGGGCCCCACCTGTGCACGAATTCATGCACTGGGCCTCTAGTAAATTATAATTGAAAGCCAGACAGGGGGAGTTCAGAATGTGGACATGCAGACAGATTTTAAGTATTTGTTGTCCTGGATTGGGATCCACCCCTTCCCATTCCCCTCACCCACACACACTTATCTCAGGAAACTCAAAATTTTTTGTTCTTATTTATTTTTTCTTTTTTTTAAGCATTCAGATTTTCATTCTGATAAAAATTTATGTCTCAGCCCTTTTTCAACTGTGTAGCATATTACCTTCCCTGTGTTCTCTAATACAGAGATACTAGTTTCAGAATTCTCTGACAAAACAAATGCAAATAGGGTACTTTGCATTATGGGTAAAACAGATCTGTTGCCATGGTGAATATTTTCACCACCTTCATAGAATAATCTATATCGCTCCATTTTAAGAAATCTGCCTTTGCTTCCTTGCTCATAAAAACCTCAGGCTCTCTTCCTTTAATTAGCAGGAGACAGGAATAACTGAGTACTTGGTGCAAAAAAAGAAAAACTCGGGTGAAGTGCCTTATAAAGATGAGATCACAGAAAATAAAAAAGCAAAGAAATAGACATAATACCAAAATGAGTAAATAATGTTATCTCTATGGAAAATCCCAAAGTTAATAAAGAAAGGGTTAATTACAATAAGAAAATCATCCCTGTTATAAGCATGTCTAACTTGATTGCCTCAATCTTGGCATTAATTCCTTTCTAATATCCCAAAATGAATTCCAATTTCCCTAGCAACATCACCAGGGGCCATTCTATTCTTATTCTCTCCATAAATGCATTTATTCCCCCATAGGCAAGCTAAAAATGTGACTTTTGTGGATATATTTGTTTTTTCTCTGCCTTATACCTAAAATGTAAATGCATATTAACTATTGAAAAAGGACAGCTGATATAATTTTGTATATAACAAATGCTCTAATGATTATAAGAAACTAAATAAAAAACAAGGGATTTTATTTAACTAGTTGTCAACAGGAATACCATGTAATACAAATAATTATTTTTTAGTTTATATCTCATGAAAGCAATTCCAAAGGCATGTTCCACCTGACAAAGCTATTTCGGCAGCACACCACACCCATGCTTTTTTTAGTTAGCAGATGTTCTGAGACTATATATGGTGGGATGTAACTGGAACTAAAGCTCCAAGTTCTAGACCCATGCTGACCAATAGAGTAGGTGCTAGCCACATATGGCTACTGAGCACTTGAGATGAAGGTCAAATTGAGATGAAGGTCAAATATGGACCAGATCTCTAAAAAGAGTTAACCTCATTAATGTTTAATTAGATCACATATGAAAATATTTTGTGTATTTTGGGTTAAACAAAATATATTCTTTCTTTTTTTCTTTCATCTTGATTGTTGAAAGTATTACATCCGTCCCCTTCCTCCCCCCCCCCCGCCCCCATTGACTCATTCTAGTCCACCCTTGCCCTAAGCCTTCCCCCGACACAATTGTCTGTATCCATTGGTTATGCATATATGCATGTAAGTTCTTTGGTTGATCTCTTCCCACCCACCCACCCCCACCTTCTGAGATTCGACAGCCTTTCCATGCTTCTATGCCTCTGGATCTATTTAGTTCATCAGTTTATTTTGTTTATTAGATTCCACATATGAGGGAGATTGTGTGATGCTTGTCTTTCTCTGACTAGCTTATTTGGGTTAAACAAATAGAATGTTTCACAACTCTGGCCTCAATATTCCTACCAGGTATAACTTGTTGGGGCTGAGGAGGAGCCCGAGAGCTCCGATTCCATCTGAATCCCACTGCTACATAACATCTGCGGAGGTGCTTAAGGAAGACCAGAAAAAAAAAATTTAAATAAAAAAAGTAATATGAAGTGTTCTTCCTACCCCAAGGTTGTCAGGAGAGTGGGTTCAAACGACATACGTGTGAAATTGTCTTAAAAACTAAAGTCTGATCACTTTTCTGGCCCAGGGTTACCGTAAGAATCAGGTTTCACATTGTACAACCAAGTAGGTTAAAAAGGCTTCTCAATTCTAACTGCAGAAGTGCCCCCAGACAAAGCACTGGAGAGTTTTTGTCTGGTCTATTAGAGAGAACGCCCAGGGGAATCCTCTGGTATTCAAGAGTTCACAGCACTCTTCCCTGGGGAATGGAGAGACAGACGGAGGGGGGTCAGGTAGAGTCAGTGTAACAACCTAACAAAGACGGGGCTCAGCACATTGGGCTCAGTGTATCTGAATGTTCCTTGGGAGCATCTCACCTGTGCAGCCAAAGCATCCTTCCTTTGCAGGAACCTATAAAACCCACAAAGAACATACATCGACCCCAGTGATTTGCAACCTTTCTCATCTCATGGCACACCAACTAATTACTAAAATTCTGCAGCACACCCAAAAATATATTATATTTTTTGCCAATCTGACAAAAAAAAAAGGTGTAATTTTGATTCATTCATTCATATTGTTGTATTGTCTGTTGCCATTTCTTAAAAAAATGAAAATCTAAGGGAAAAGAGATTGTGTCCCTGACTAAAGAGTCAGGTAGAATGCATGTTTTAAAGATTCCTGCAGCACACGGTTAAAAATCTCTCATCTACCCTATGGGAAGGTGAAAAGTAACCACGAATAGTTATGTTGTTTCTACTCAAAATCTATACACATTTTTATCTCTTAGAAGTAAATGGAGCCTGATTTGTGTGGTTCAGTGGTTGAGCGTCCACCTATGAACTAGAAGGTGCCGTGTTTCAATTCCCTGTCCAGGTACATGTGGGCTAGACCCCCAGTGGGTCGTGTGCAGGAGGTAGCCAATCAATGATTGTCTCATCATTGATGTTTTTCTCTCTCTCATCCTCTCCCTTGCTCTCTGAAATCAATAAAAATACTTTAAAAAATAATTAAATGGAAACAAGTATCTTCAAAAGGCTCTAGCCGTTTTAGCTCAGTGGAAAGAGCACTGACCCTCAGACTGAAGGGTCCTGGGTTTGATTCTGGTCAAGGGCACGTACCTTGGTTGGTTGTACGTTTGATCCTGGCCCTGGTTGGGTGCAAGTGGAAGGCAACCAATCAATGTGTCTCTCTCACATTGATGTTTAACTCTGTCCCCCTCCCTTCCACTCTCTCTCAAAATCAATGGGGGGAAAACTCTTCAAAAGAATGAAAGTGATTTAACAGTTTCCAAAGAAATTTGCACTGTCTCAGTATGTAAACACACTGGTTAATTTGACCTTTAATCCTTTTTCTCAGCAACTATCAAAGGGCAAACTAAACCATGCCATTGATCTCACACCTACCCTAAAAACAGACTGTTACTATCTTCTTCCCTCAAGTCTTTTGTTCTAAGGGCGTCCTAACAGTGAAAATAAATTGCAAATACTGCTGAGTCAAGTTAAGGCCTTTAAGGCTTAAACTCTAACTGACTAACTCTTTATTAGAAGCCATGGGTGAGTCAAGAAAGTCAATGAGATGGGAAAGCATAAGAGAGACAAAATGTCTCTTTAAGTCACAAGTTTGCCACTGAATGTAGAAACATTTTCAACTTCCTTCCCATTTTCTTTTACATGGAGCTAGGGAAGGATTCAACAAATTGTATAAATGACAAAGAAATACCACTAACAGAGCCCCAAGAGAACAGCAGAGTAAATCCTGAACTCTGCTGGCTTCCTGTGCAGACCGCTTCGCCATGCCCAGGTGGCCTTCTCCATCCCCTCACACTCCTCCACTGTAACTTCAGGACCACTGAAGAGACCAAGTAGACGGTGAGGTAGGGAGCCAGTCCTAGAAAAGTTTACTGCTTTTTACTTCCACTCAGCACCACACTCATTAACAGAAATCAATGTAATTCCAATACCAATCTAACAATTATTCTAGAACAGTGGTTCTCAACCTTCTGGCCCTTTACAGTTCCTTATGTTGTGACCCAACCATAAAATTATTTTCGTTGCTACTTCTTAACTGTAATGTTGCTACTGTTATGAATCGTAATGTAAATATCTGATATGCAGGATGGTCTTAGGCGACCCCTGTGAAAGGGTCGTTCGACCGCCAAAGGGGTTGCGACCCACAGGTTGAGAACCGCTGTTCTAGAATATTAGATTTGTTTCCTTAAACAATACCAAATAGGTGAAAGACAGGAAAATAAAGGCATAAGCTCCTTTTAGTTAGATAAATTTTAATTACTTTCTGGATTACTTTAATAACGTTGATTTTTAAACATAAGTTGTTTTTTTAAAAATATACTTATTGATTTCAGAGAGGAAGGGAGAGGGAGAGAGAGAAACATCAATGAGAGAAATCATTGATCAGTTGCCTCCGACACACCCCACACTGGGGATTGAGCCCACAACCCAGGCAGGAATTGAACCATGACATCCTGGTTCATAGGTCAATGCTCAAACAGGCATTAATAACTACTTTAAAGTTCACGTACATAACTTGCTGGCTACCAATTGAACCAAATAAAAAATTCGTAGTTTCACCCTGGTTGGGTGGCTCAGCTGGTTGGAGTGTCCCATACACCAAAAGGTTGTGGAGTTCGATTCCCAGTCAGGGCACATACCTACCTGGCTGCTGGTTCAATCCCCAGTTGGGGCATGTATGGGAGGCAACATCAATGTTTCTCTCTCTCTCTCTCAAATCCATGAAAACATATCCACAGGTGAGGATTAAAAAAAGAATTCGCAGTCTCTATTCTCAACTTTATTTAATTATACCTGATAAAGATTTGTATAGGATGAGGAAAGGTAGAAACAAATAGGGGGGTGGGTATAACAGGCTACAAACAAGAGATACAAATGAGACTGAGGTGATATAAATTGTCCATCATTGAGGGCGTGGCTCATGGCAAAGCTGGCACCGCAAGCTGCCTGTGCAGGACACTGGGCCCAGCCCTGCTCACCTCCTCCACCACGTACCTATTCTTTTTTTTTTTCTTTAATATCTTTTTATTGATTTTTTTTTTTTTTTTACAGAGAGGAAGGGAGAGGGATAGAGAGTTAGAAACATCGATGAGAGAGAAACATCGATTCAGCTGCCTCCTGCACACTCCCCACTGTGTATGTGCCCGCAAGCAAGATACATGCCCTTTACCAGAATCGAACCTGGGACCCTTCAGTCCGCAGGCCGACGCTCTATCCACTGAGCCAAACCAGTTAGGGCCATACCTATTCTTGATCTTCAAATGCTCCCTTCCCCTCTAGGCCTTTTTCTCAAGTCAACAAACATGAACTCCTGCCTAGTACACCTTTCCCTGTTTATCCAATTAACATGCACTGTGCCATGTACTGGGAATGCCAGGGAGAATAAACAGACAATCCCTGACCTCATAAAATGTACAGCCAGGCGAAGGAAAACAATTGCGATAAAGGCACACCTGGCAGATGCCACCACATGCCCAGCAGCGGGAAGTGCCCGGAGCACAAGTAAGCTCCCATAGTAGCACGCCAATGACGAAGCTATTTCAACCATCTTCAGAGATACTGATATAACCTGGGACAGTGGCTGGAGAGATACATGTGACTTGGAAACTGACTGGATGTAAACAGGTAAAAGAAGAGCAAGAGTCAGGTAAGATACCCAGATTTCTGCCTGGCCATCTTGGTGGCGGAAAATGCCATGGAATGTGAGGCCACAGTGGTATGTAGACAGGTTCAACCGGAGGTGCCTGTGGGGAGTCGAAGCCAAGATGTCAACCGTGGGTGGTTCGAAATGATGGGCAGAGCTTGGGAACAGACTAGAAACAAGGCTGGAGGCTGCGGAGACTCACATGGTAGCTGAAGCCACAAACTGAGAAACCCCAACATTGAAGGTACAAGGAGGAAACTGGGCCCACGGAGCTAGGTCTGGGTGGCTGGAAGTTAAAGGGGTCCTTATGGGCTGGCTTCTTCTACCTTCTCCCCTGGGTCTGCTACTGACTCATGACATTATGGCCATGAGTCACTGTCAAAGCAACCGCAAGTGCAAAGTACATTTCTCACTCCACTCGCCTGAGGCCACTCCTACATCTATCACAATCTGCCTTTACTCTCACCCCTACAAAAACTGTCCTCCCCGTGGAACCGATTAACTTCCTGGAATGTTCTTAATAATCTCCTAAGAGTAAGACCCACTGGCCTTATTTCTGTGACAATGTCTGAGACCCCTGCACCTTCTAGTTCTACATTCCCGGTCACTCCTCATCATTCACCTTGTGTCGACTTGCCAGCCGTTGGTGTTCCCCCATGTCCCATTTCACCTTCTCCTCTAGTCAGTCCTTCCTGCCTTTCCTGATTAACCTCACACTGATGCCACCTATCACCAGTGATTCCCAATTCTCTATCACTAATGCTCACCTCTATCCTAAGATCCAGACCTTTGTTTAGATATCTTTGCTGGATATTCTTCACCTTCATCCCCTCAGGCACCTCAAATACAACCTGTTCAAACATAAGCTCATTGTCACCTCCCTAAAACGTGTTGTTCTTTTCTTTATAGGCTGGCCACATCACCATTCCCTCAAGCCAAAAATCTTACTGCTTCTCTCCAACCTCTTCTTGCCGCTCATGCAACCAGCTCCACTGCAATTCCCTCAAAACAACTTTCCAGATCAAAGAGGAAGCCCGGCACCACGCTGCTGTGTTTCAACAGAGGCTGCTTATGTCCGGGTCATCCCAGAAGGAGTCCTGCGTTGGCGCTATCGGGTCTGCCTGCCTGGGAACTGCTGCAGAGTTCTGCATCCTTCAAGAGAATGACGTCAGTGTAAACCTCACTTCTTTAATGCCTCCACAGGCTTCTTGGTGCCGCTGTGGGGGGTCAGGGGTGTGGGGTGCACTTTATCTTGACAGATGTCTAGCATTTCTCATCTCCTAATAAAGCTCTTGGAAAAGCCTTTAGATCTTCGTCCACCCAAAGTGTGGTCAGCAGTGACATCATGGGGAAGTTGTTAAAATGCAGAATCCCTTATAAGAATGACTCAAGTGCACATCAAAAGTTTGAGAAGTGCTGGCTAGATGCTTTACATGAACTGAATTTCTCAACTCCCAAGGCACATCGTACCATTTCGGATCTATGTCTTTCAAAAGCTGTACCATCTGCTGGGAAGGTCCTACCAAACCTTCTACACCATGCAGTCCTACACTAATGTAAGAGCCCCTAGCGCAAGACAGTACATGGCAGGCCAGAAATATGTGATTGATTAGATCATCTGATCAGTTAACAGACGAGTCTCAGGTTCTGAAGTGCATTCAGGTGGAAGTTGAATGTTAGGTAGCTGGAAATAGAGGCCCAGAGTTCAAAGGAGAGGTGGGCTGAGCTGGCAATCTTTTTAAGTCAGCAGCAAACTATTTCAGAGGTTACAGTAATGAATAGGTAAGGTCACCCTGGTTTAAGATGGAGACTGAGAAGACGACCATGAGCCAAATCATGGGAAGGCTGACACTGAAGGGACCTATTGTAGAAGGCAGATTAAATCAGGTTAGCAGGGTGGGAAAGGACCACAATAGGTGCCAAGGAGCTCCCCCCAAAAATAAATGGATCTGGCACCCGTTATTGTTATCTTTGGCAATTGAAGCTGGGGTGGGGCTGGGAGTGGGGTGGGGAAGTGGGACAGAACAATGAGGGCAGAGAGAAAGCAGATGCTTAACTTCTTTCGCCTAATAACTGAATGAATGAGTCAGGGCTAGTGAAATGATCACAACAAGGACCACTGGATAAGAAGGGAGAGAAAGAGAAATGGAACTGACGAGAGCTACCTCATATACATGAGCCTAGTGGCAAAGAGGTTAAAAACTTAGTCACGCAACATTTGCTGAACACTGGCTATCTGCCACGTGCCACAGGCTAACCCTGGGACTATAACAATGAACACACAGGTAATGCCCCTGCCCTCTGACCTGGTGCAGAGAGATAAATGGAGTCATTGATGGAGATCCCATAACACATAGGTTAAGAAGCCAATATAGGGTGGCTCCCCTTAAGGAAGAGGCAACTTTTGCTGTGGTGGTTGGTATAATGACAGGAATGTAAATGTTGGGAGATACATGGAAGGATAAAGTTCACATCTAATAATCTTTTCTTTTTAATGTGAAAGAAAAGATTCCAGGAAAACAAAAAAAGGAGAAACATTTCACTTTGTTCCTCAACAACTCTAAGTAGGATCCCCATTCTTTTTTTTTTAATTGATTTCAGAGAGAGGAAGGGAAGAGAGAGAGAGAGAGAGAGAGGAACGAGAGAGAAACATCAATGATGAGAATCATTAATTGGCTGCCTCCTGGACACCCCACACTGGGGACTGGGGATTGAGCCCGAAACCCCTGCATGTGCCTTTGACTGGAATCGAACCTGGTCCACAGGCTGGTACTCTATCCACTGAGCCAAACCGGCTAGGGCAGTAGGGTCCCCATTCTTCACACATAAAGTGATTGAGGCACACAGAAGGACAGAGGCCTGCTCCATCAAATGGCTAACGAGTGATTGGGAGACCACAATCATCGACCAGCACATTTTTGTTCCACTCACGTTGACAGAGTGGAAAACAGCGGCACCCAAACTTTAACAAGATGCCCAGGTGCTGCTCTGCAGGTGCCTGAGCCATGTTAGTCTGCAACACCAGTCTAAGCCCTGGATCCTCATGCTTTCAACAAAGATAAAGGACTTAAAGGGCTAATAATAAAAACCTTCATACTGGGCACACAGCCAAGCCAACAGCACGTTCTTAGTAAATGACTAATAACCAGTAATAGAAATTTAGGATGTGGATTAGAGTAATCAAAGAAGAAAGTATGCCCTGGCCGGAAGCTCAGTTAGTTAGAGCATCGTCCCAATACAGGGTTGTGGATTCGATTTCCAGTCAGGGCACATACAAGAATCAACCAATGAATGCATATCTAAGTGGAACAACAAATCAATATTTCTCTCGCTCTCTCAAATCAATCAATAAAAAATTTTTAAAAGAGGAAAGTAGCTGCTTTTAGAGGCAGAATAGCATAGTTATAAGAGCAAGAATGAAGAAGGAAATTTGTGATTTTGGCAAGTTACAGAACCACTCTGTGCCTCAGTTTCCACACCTGTACAACAGGGATCATCCTAATACATACCCTCTATGGTTGCTAGATAGATTTAATATATGTGAAGCCCCTAGAACCGTGGTCGGCAAACTGCAGCTCACGAGCCACATGCGGTTCTTTGGCCCCTTGAGTGTGGCTCTCCCACAAAATACCACGTGCGGGTGCGCACGTACAGTGCAACTGAAACTTCGTGGCCCATGTGCAGAAGTCGGTATTTTGTGGAAGAGCCACCCTCAAGGGGCCAAAGAGCCGCATGTGGCTTGTGAGCCGCAGTTTGCCGAGCTGCAGTTTGCCGACCACTGCCCTAGAACAATGCCTGATATTTAATAACTGCTCAATCGAGGCTTTAGTTTTCCTACCATTCCTCCTGCTCTACTACTACTGCCAATACCAGTACTGTATTATGACTTGTTGCTAGTTTGGAAATTAAAATGCATCAAAAGGAGTTCTACCAGCAACCAGAGTACGGCACCAAACTCCTTACAACCCACACAGAGACAGCTAGCTCCAGAGGAAGCTCTACCACTCACAGCACTGCAATTTTTACAACATATTAAGTCCCCATCTTGTTTTGCCAATTGCAGGATTATGCTACCACTCAACTTGAGTTCGTAACAATAAATTTCTGAAGTATCAAGAAGTAGCTGAAGAAATACGCAAAACCATACATCAATTACATAGTTTCTGAGTTGTCTCCTCTGGTGGAAAATTAAAAATAGTTGTCTGCCCCTAACCGGTTTGGCTCAGTGGATAGAGCGTCAGCCTGCGGACTGAAGGGTCCCAGGTTCGATTCTGGTCAAGGGCATGTACCTTGGTTGTGGGCACATCTCCAGTAGGGAGTGTGCAGGAGGTAGCTGATCGATGTTTCTCTCTCATCGATGTTTCTAACTCTCTATCCCTTTCCCTTCCTCTTTGTAAAAAAAAATCAATAAAATATATTTAACACCCCCCTCCCCCAAAAAAAGAATTCTTTAAAAAAAAATAGTTGTCTGGCCCTAGCCGGTCTGGTTCAGTGGATAGAGCATCCCGCCCGGGACTGAAGGGTCCTGAGTTCAATTCCAGCCAAGGGCACATACTGTGGTTGCAGACTCCTCCCCCGCCAGGCAACCAATCAATGTGTTTCTCTCACATCAATGTTCCTTCTCTGTCTTCCCCTCTCTCTTCTACTCTCTCTAAAAAAATCAATGGAAAAATATCCTCAGGTGAGGATTAAAAAAAAAAGTTGTTCAGTTTAGCTAGATGTTCGCTGTACCCTACTGTACACTTGATGAGCAGAATGGCCTATGTGTATCAAAATACCCTTGGTTGAGATTGTGCCTACCAAAGTGAGGCATCCAGAAAAATCCAACTACCCAAATACCCCTGAAAAAATATTCTTCCGCATGGCTTGTTCTTCTACTTTTCTGGTTTAGATGCAGCCTAAAATATCTTTTCCCCCACAGAGAACACAAACACCGTGTGCTCAGCTTCAACTGCAGTTTAGCCCTTGACAAAACAAAAATGGGAACGGACCATGTAAACTGGTTACTGACCCTTCCTCTTTTCCAGAAAGCTCTGCTTTGGAAATTTCAGCCAAGGCTAAATGGTATGTATCAAAAAGGTGGAGGTAGTGCTGTAGACTCACATCGAAGACTAGACTTGTTAATAGAACGTGGATCCCATGAGTAATGCTCACAGCTGTGGCATCCAACAATGGAATTAACATTTCAGCAGGAAGTCGAGAGACATCCCCACAGAAAAGGCCACCTGATCCTGCTTTCGAGCACTTACAAAAATTATCCTTCCGGAGGCTACACAACGTGCGTCTCTGAGGGTCCCACCCATGATTTTTTTTTTTAATGAATCATTTGGTTACAAAATGAGACAAATGCTTATTTTGACATCGGTCGGTTAAAACACTGACAAGGAAATAGATCCGTGTTTCCCAGTACCAAATAATGATGTTTCCTAATGGCACACGATTTTTTAAATGCCCTCTTCTCTTTTCCGTCCCGAGAAAGGCACAGCTGAAAAATATACTTGGCAAACCCTTTAGGAATTGCCTGTACTGGTCATCACCCCATCTTATCTTCAAAATGAGGTTCATCATGAGGTTATGATTTCCCTACGCACTTTGCCCCGAGACTGCGGAAGGCAATACCGCATTTTTGCAGGAACCGACTTCTGATTTCCCACCGCCTACTCCGTGGAGTTACCGCCCAGTGCACAGCGCGCGCCGGGCTCGCCGCGGGGACCAGCCCGAGGACGCGGGGTCCCGTGCACTCAGCGCCTCGTCCCTAGAGGAACCCCCTTGGACGATCCCGGGCTCCGTGTCCATTTAATCATGGCGTTTGTAATTCAGTCTCCCCGCTTGGACGCGTCCACACCTGAACACTCGCCGCCCTGGGCTTTTGAAATCGGGTAACCCTGGACGGACGCGACACGGCCGCCAACGAGGGAAGGGCACGAGCAAATACAGCAGAGCCCGCACCGGCCACAAAGAATGGAGCGGGAGCAATGCCGGGCGCAGACCCAGCGCGCCGCGCCCACCCACCCGCGGCGCGCCCCCGGGCGGGGGTTCTTCCACGGCGCCCCTCATCCTGGGGCTCGGACCCCCGCTCCGCCAACGCCGCCCCCCCGCCAGACACCCCACGCCCCCGAATGGCCCCCTCCGGAGCCCCTCCACCTTCTCGGCTCGCGCGCCCAGCCCGGCAAAATCAGCCGGTGCGGTTCCACCCGCACGGCCGCCCGTGCCGCAGCGCCCCCAAATCGCGCCCGCCCCCTCCCCCACGCCTCATTGTTCCCGGGTGGCGCCGGCACGAGCGCCCCGGGCTGGCCGGG
>NW_005871933.1:22870-28629 GCF_000147115.1 Myotis lucifugus
GCGTCACTTCCGGCCGCGGCGAGTCCCGCGCGCGCAGTGCTCCGCCGGCGCGTGAGGTTGCCATGGCAACTGGGCGCTGCGTGCCGCGCGCTGGCTGCACCCGACCTGCACCGACGGGGACTCCCGGGTCGGCGGCGCTGGGGTAAAGGGGGCGCTGGCCGCCATGCGCCCAGCTCGGCCGCGGTACCCGCTCCGTGCCTTCGGTGAAATCGGAATTGTGCACCGGGGTGGGGCCGACCCCCTCTTCCCCCGACAGCTACACTGTGGTCACGCCCTTGCGGAGGCAGGCGACCGCGCGCCGGGGGTCTGAAGGCCCGCTCCTGCAATCGCCCTACCCCGCCCCCTCGGGCAGGAGCGGGATGGGCGCCTCCGGCCACGCGTCCCACCCCTGGCGTTTCGCTGCAGGGGCGGGAGCTGCCGCCTGAGGCTCTGGGGAGCGAACGGGGCAGCCCCCGCATTTGTTCCCGGCTCCGGGGGAGTTGGGTGGGTTGATGGCTCCAGAAGGGCTTTTGCCCGTTTCTTGTAATGACTGAAGCGCTCAACTTCAGCTACGGATTTGAGAAGTGCCCAGGTTGGCTTTCCCCGCCGAGTCTTGCAAGGTTGTTCTAGCCCTGAAATTGGCCAACAAAGACTGGCGAGCCTGAGAAGCGGGGCTAAGGGTGGTGAAAAGGCTGGGGGCGGAGGGTTGGAGGGCCCGGGAATTGGGCATGGTGAGTTGCCAGGTCAACCCTGCATTGTCGCTTCTAGCTCCTGGCGTCCTCCCTGCGTGTTCCGATGTCATTTTGCCACCTGTTCGCAGTTGCTATTTTCAGATAACGTTTATTTATAGCTGCTGGGACTTCGGTGTTCCCAGCCGTTCCATATCAGGACTGAAATACAGGAAAGAAGCAACGTTGCGCGGTGGGTAATTTCTTGGCTCCCAAATGGGGCGGTAACTGGGCAAGTTACTTAGAAAGTTAGCTCCTACCACAGTGGTAGCTAGGAAAATTAGATGAGATAATGAAAAAAAAAAAAAAGAATGCTTGGCACCGTGCCTGGCACAATAGTAAATACTTAGTAAATGGAAGCTAATAAAAAATAATATTGGAACATTCTTATTTATTGAACCAGAAAAGAGAAGTCAGCTATCAGCAAGACCAAAATTGCCTCGCTGCAATTTAGCCTGGTGGTTTGCAACCCTGGCTGCACATTAAAATTATCTGGAGAACGTGCACAAAAATAGCAATGCCTGAGCCCCCCTCTAGAGATCCTGATTTAACGTCTCTCCAGTGAGATCCTGGCTGAGCTAAGGCGAGGGAGTCAGGGTAGCCAGGAGGGACTTCCTATTAGTTGAGGAAATAGGAATTCTATTGGATATAATCGAAGGTATTAAATATATGTAACTTGAAATTTTACGACATTATGCTTTATGAAATTAGAGATTGAGTATTAAAGCTGTTCATATCTATTTCAGACTGTTTTATGGAAACTTTTCTAGTATTAATTTACTTCAAAGAAGCACACATTTGCCAAAAAGTTACTACTGAGTGTCTCCTCCTTAAACTTATCCTTCAGGGATCATCTCAACCATTTATTAGATATTTACAAGTCACCTAAGAGGATTTTCATCTTAATCCCTTTGCTCTGGTACTTTAAAAAACAGGCACAACCCTATCTTTGGACTCCTTTTGTGGTAAGCATTCTCATAGCTTTCAATCACTTCTCTTTCTCTGAATATTTCTAGGAGACCAAAAAGGTACATTATTTATTTTTGTCATTCTTGGAAGCACAGCCCATTATAGTAGGTTCCCTATTATTCGTTGAATTGAATATATTCAATTCTTATAGAGGGTGGGCAAAAGTAGGTTTATACTGTTCTTATGGAAAATACAATAATTAATAAAATAATAATACAAGAATAAACTGTTTGCCAGGCTGGCGTGGCTCAGTGGTTGAGTATCAACCTATGAACCAAGAGGTCACGGTTTGATTCCTGGTCAGGACATATTCCAGGTTGCCAGCTCAATCCTGTGTGAAGCATGCAGGAGGCAACTGATCTCTCTCATCATTGATGTTTTCTCTCTCTCTCTCTCTCTCTCTCTCTCACCCCCCCTCTCCTTTCCTCTCTGAAATCAATAAAATATGTTTTTGAAAAAATAATAAACTGTTTCACGCACTCACACTGTAAACCTACTTTTGCCAACCCCTGTATTAGTATATTGAAAAAACATCCTTGCAATAACTCACAACTTATTACATCTTAATTTATCTTTTTATTTATTTTTTAATATATTTTATTGATTTTTTTTTTTACAGAGAGGAAGGGAGAGGGATAGAGAGAAGCATGGATGAGAAACATCGATCAGCTGCCTTCTGCACACCCCCTACTGGGGATGTGCCTGCAACCAAGGTACATGCCCTTGACCGGAATCTAACCTGGGACCCTTGAGTCCGCAGGTCGACGCTCTATCCACTGGGCCAAACCAGTTAGGGCATTAATTTATCTTTTTAGAATGTACTTAAAATGTATAATTTGCAAAATTACTGTTTTATACTTCAGATTAATGAACACATCATCTTTGGACTTTGGTTTGTGACTACATTAGTTCCTATGTAAGCAGTAGCTAAAATTATGTAGTTATTTGATACTTCTTAAATGCTACCTTAAAAAGACTTTGTAGCTATTATCAGCTTAGAAATTATATCTCTTGGAAATTGTAATGAAATAATTTCATTAATTCTGGAAGATACATTATTAATTGTTTGGTATCCTCAAACCAAGCTAAGAAATAGCACACAGAGCCCTAGCCAGTGTTGCTCAATGGTTAGATTGTTGGTCCGAGCATGGAAGGGTCCTGGGTTCAATTCCAGGTCTAGGGCATGTACCTAGGTTACATGGTCCATCAATCCTTGGCCCTAGTCAGGGCACTTACAGCAGGCAACTGATAGATGTGCCGCTCTCACATCTACTAGTATGTTTTTCTCCCTCCCCCCTCCCTCCTTCCCTTCCACTCTAAAAGTCAATGGAAAAACTGTCCTCTGGTGTTTTGATGTTAATCAAAACAAAAAACAAAACAAAAGAAATAGCACTCACTCAATTAAATGAATTGCCCTGTCTTAGTAAAACATTAAGCACAGCACACAGCCTCTAAACCACAGAAAGGTGATTCCTGGCCCGTGAGAAGGTGATAATTACAGAGACATAAATGACTGTCCTTCTAAAGATTTCTCAGCAGTAACGGATTTTTTCAACTCACCCACAGGTGATTCAGATTCTATGATCACATTCAGGAGTTGACTTGCACTTAAGAATTAGAGTTTTCACCTCTTCTCAGCCTGGAATACGAAGGTATGTGAAGCAAGAAACTTTCTTTCATACCTGACACTGATGCTCTTCATATTTCCTAGAAAATGATAATTCAGTTCTTCACAAGAAATGAAGGCTTCTCACAAGTGTGTTCTACTTATATTACCAAGAACGTTGGTTTTATGGGTTACTACCATCCAAGTCCTCTTTTTACCCTTAAGCAAATGTACTTGTAAATAGATACATTTTTAGTTTATGGTAGGTATATTATATTTATAAATCAACCCTTAGCCAGTGACCCAGAATTTTTTTTAGTTTTTTAATAATGTAGATTCCAAAATGAATACGCAAAAATGATGTTTATACAGACCAAAACTGAGGATTTTATTGATGGCCTTTTAAAATGCTCTTATCTGCCCTACCTGATTTGGCTCAGTGGATAGAGCATCGGCCTGCAGACCAAAGAATTCCGGTTCCGATTCCTGTCAAGGGTACATGCCTGGGTTGCATGTTAGATCCCCAATAGGGGGTGTGCAGGAGACAGACGATCAATAATTCCCTCTCATCATTGATGTTTCTATCTCTCTTCCTCTTTGAAATAAAATATATATACATAAATAAATGCTTTATCCAAGAATAATGTTCCTTCTAGCTGCTTTCTTCTTTGTTTTGATCTTTGTCACTTCACACCGGTTGCTTTCCTTCAATTTCTGCTAATTCATGATTTTCTGCTTAAAGATTAAAATAGAACAGAAAATAAGAAGCATATTGGAAGCATGTTGAAAGTTCTGAATTGTGGAGGTGATACTTTCAATCATGGTCTCAGGTTGGGTCACTTTGGGGAGATGCCAAATAAAATTACTGTCATAAAAGTCCAGCATTAGGGCTTAAACCTAGGTAGCCAGCTTTCTAGAAGAAGGGCTGGAAAAGAACTTTAGTAGATAAATCCCTATGCATACAATAGTATCCCCACCCTAAGCCTGCTTGATACCTCCTATCCAAAGACCTTTGTTTAGCTCCAGCCTTATGCCATCTTGCAAAGGGGTAAATGTGGGATCTCAATGTTTAACTTCTTTTTAAACTAACTTTGAACCAATCACCCTGTTTTTAGCCCCACCATCATTCCACTCTCAAATGGGCCTGATGCCACCAAATCCTGAAAATCTTTGAAGGTTCATTTGGACCATTCAGGGCTTAGAACTCAGCTTTCTTTCATATATATATATATATATATATATATATATATATATATTTGATTTTTTACAGAGAGAAAGGGAAAGGGATAGAGAGTTAGAAACATCAATGAGAGAGAAACATCGATCAGCTGCCTCCTGCACCACTCCCTACTGGGTATGTGCCCGCAACCAAGGTACATGCCCTTGACCGAAATCGAACCTGGGACCCTCTATCCACTGAGCCAAACCGGTTAGGGCAGAACTCAGCTTTCTTACAGTCAGTAAACTTTAATTCATCTGCTTTCCAGTTTCCAAAAATGTGGTATTGTTATCTCCTGTCCTGTTATCATTGTCCTTGTATCAGAAGGCCTTTAACAAATTCATTTACTGTCATTTTAATGTGGTTTTGGGGAGGAGTAGAGGCATGTGTTTAATTCCCCATCTTTATTTTTAAAATCTGCCCTCAATGAGGATACAATGTCCCCATGCATATAAAAGTTTAGAAATCTGAAGAAAACTAACATCTTTACTCTGCTCTTGATTAATACAAGGATCCTAGACTGGTTTAACTCCTATGAAATCCCTCTCCTAATTTATATTGTAATTCAGTGTTTTTGTTCTGATCATCTTGTAAGTTATACATTTTAAAAATATATACCCATGTTTAATTAGGTTTGTCTACATACCATTGTTCACCATTTTCTCTTGCATCTCAAACTACTTCTGGGATGATTTTCCTTCTTCCAAAAGTGTGTTCTTTACAAATTCCCTTACTGAGTATCTCTTTAAAGTAAACTTGATTTATGTGTATAAAAATACCTATATTTAATTTGCCCCTCATTCTTAAAAGGTAGAGTTCTTGGTATAGCATTTGGGGCTTACTGATCTTTTCTATCAATGCTTTCAAAATACTGTTCCAGTCTATAATGGCTTCCTTTGCTGCCCCAAAGAAGGCAGTCTAATAATCATTGTATCTGGCTGTTTTTAAAAGATCTCTCTGATTTGTTGTTCAATTTCAATACAATGTGTCTAGGTTGAAATATATTTTTATTTATCCAGCCAAGGATTTCCTGAACCTGAAAGAATTCCTGTCATCCCTCAATTCTGGAAAAAAATTTCAGTATTCAAATTCTTTTTTAAAAAAATATATTTTTATTGATTTCAGAGAAGAAGGGAGAGGGAGAGATAGAAACATCAATCATGAGAGAGAATCATTGATCGACTGCCTCCTGCACACCACCCACTGGGGATCGAGCCCACAACCTGTGCATATGCCCTGACTAGGAATTGAACCCTGA
>NW_005871933.1:28729-163950 GCF_000147115.1 Myotis lucifugus
TGGTTTATAGGTCAATGCTCAACCACTGAGCCATGCTGACCCAGCTCCAAGTGGTTTTAATTACAATTATTTTTTTCCTTTATACGTTTTTTTTTTACTTAAAAAACACTTTATTGAGGTATGATTGGCATACAAAGAGCTGTACATATTTAATGTATACAACCATTTCACTATGTTAAGTGAAATAAACCAGACAGAGAAGGATAAGAATTACATGTTACCTCTTACATATATGAAGAATCTAAAATAATCAAAGTTACCCCAGCTGGGCATGGCTCAGTTCTCTCTCATCATTGATGTTTCTCTCTCTCCCTCTCCCTTCCTCTCTGAAATCAATAAGAATATATAAAAAAATACAATAAAATAATCAAAGTTAAAGAAGCAGGGCGTGGAATGGTAATTGACAAGGACAGTGGTGAGAGTGAGGGAGGGAGGAATAAGGGAGTCAAAGGGTACAAAGTTTCAGTTATACAAAGTGAATAAATCCTAAAGATCTATTGTACAACATAGTGCCTATAGTAAACAATACTATGTAGTACATTTAAAGTTTTTCTGAGAATAAGTCTTATGTTTGTGTTCATAACACAAATAACAACAATAATCATAAAATAATGAGGTTGGGAGGAAAGTTTTGGAAGCAATGGATATGATTATGGCATATCCATATCTATGTGTAGATATTTAATCATTTTTTTTACATCTGCTTGGTTTCTTCTTTTCATTCAATTATCTCTTATATATCTGTAAATATAATAAACACACTTGATATGTGTGTGCAGTAATTACATAATTTGAAATATTTGTGTCTGATTTTATTTTTTGTTTTTTTAATGCAGATTCTTGCTTATTTTAGGCTTCCTTTCTCTTGTGTTTTATTTTTTCTCATAAGCTCATATTTGTGGAACTGTGTCTGTGTGAATTATTTAAGGGTTTTAAGTGCTTTTCTTGAGGGAGAATGCATATTACCTTCTGCCAGGGTCCTAGGGGTCTCCACCAATTCAGGAAGACTTGAAAGTAATTCTTGACATTAGGTTTCTCAGATTACACAGTTAATGTAAATTTGGGTCAGAAGCCAGCATGAGGGAGGGCTTGTCCTTATAAATTCTCAGATGAGGTCCATCGCTCTCCTCTCTTCAACAGCCCTTTTAGGTAAAAGCATACTCCCCTGCTCTATAGATGCGCTGTCTAGAGAAATCAAACCATGTCTCCCTTTCTTGCCACCCCTCCCGCCAGGTTTTTTCACTTGGCTTGCTCCATTCAGTTGGCTAATCACTTGGAAAATATTATATTTAGTTGCTTTTGTGAGATTCCATAATATCCAGATCGAAAAATTAATTTGTCAAGGATTTTCTCAACAAGTTCTCCTACCAGTATCTAAATTAAGGCATTTCCAGAGCCACATTCTGACTTTCAGGGGCCCTAGGTACTTTTGCATTTGTGGGTCTCTCTCATCTCAAAAAATATTTAAAATTGTCTTTTATGGGTGTGTTGGTATAAAGACAAATTTAATCCACGCTGGATCATATTATTTCTTTTGATTTTAAAAGTGAAAACGTTTTTACAGGCTCTGGATACGTTGGCTCTGAGCATTGCTTGTCTCCCTCCCTCTCTCCACCCCTAGTATAAGTTGTAGTGATGCCAGTAATATTAAAGGTTACCTTTGAAAGGGAAGGAAAGAAATGAACTTATAAATATCCCTCTCATCTCTGTCTCTATTTCACCTTTTTTGCCAAAAGTTCCTATCCTTAGGGTATCTTCATCTCTAGTGTCTTTGCTGTACTTTTCTTCTTAGACCAAAACAATCTACAAAATACCAAATTTGCCCTGTACTAAAGATGAGAAAGAGACAGATATTTACCTAGGAATACAAGTGTGTTGCTTATAAAATTGAAGCTTTTCCTTCATCTTCACAGTTCCATAGCTTGTATTTGGCTTTGAGGTTTTTGTTTCCTTTTTGAATGAAAAGAAATAGGACTGGTAGAATCAACCCAGAGAGTGTATCCTCTTTCTGGTATTTTACGCTAACTGTGGTGGTAACCTTTAGAAAGAAAATTAAACTCTGAACTCTATCATAGTCTTCAGAAGGAAGAATTATAATGGCTGGTGTTGGTGATGTGCACAGAGGGTGATTTGAGAATAGATGACAATGTTTGCATAGTGCTCCGGGCATTTCAGATCAAAGATACTGTGCATACCCAGCATTAAGCCCATTTAACTTACACCCAGATTACAAGTTTAAATATTACAGAAGTGGGTGGAGCCTTCATATACTTCCTATCTTGCTGGTTTCTTTTTGGCTGGAGACAGCTTTCTGTCCGATAGGTAATAACAACGCTTTACATTTAGAGACCGCACAACATCTTTCATCCAAGGAGTTCAAAGAACTCAGCAATTATGACTCACTGTTCCTCAAAATAGCTCTACAAAACTCAGGATGACGTGCATTGAGGTAAACTGATTAAGAAACTACAGTCATGGTGGTGTTAAGGTGTTAAACAAGGCATTTCAGGAATCAGAGATGGAATTCAGAATAAGGCCTCCTTTCTTTGGATTAGACCATAATGGGTAGCATATATCCCCTCCTCATGTAGATATGCTCTTCAGGGGCTTCAGTGGTGTTCACCATAAGAATAGTACTTCTTGAAGTACTATGAAGAATTTAGCTCTTATGCACCTCTCCAAGCTCATCTCACACTCCCTATCCCCCTCTGTAGCTACAGCCTCTTTGCAGATGCTGTCTCCTCTGCCTGGAATACTTGACCTTCTCAAGTGAGTGTCTCCTAGCCATCCTTCCCATTTCAGATCGAATGTCCCTTCCTAAAAGAATCCTGATGAAATCAAATCCCAGAATTACAGTTTCTCAAAGTATCAGGCACCCCCCTCAGGCCACTTGCCACAGCTACAATTTTATACTTGACTGTGTTATTTGATTGTTTGACTGATGCCTATCCCACTCACCCAATTGTAGGTCCCATGGAGGCAGGGAACATGCCTGTTTTTCCTCACTATGGTAGCCCCAGTATCTAGTGTAGTGTGTGATGCTAGATATGAGCTCAAACAATTTGTTGATTGAACTAATTAAGATTTTAGGAAAGGTGTTCTTTAGTATGTGAACCCAAATCCTGAGTTTCAGCTTGGAATTATAATCAGAAAGAAAACGGTTGGCATTTTACATGATTATTCTAACATGTTTGAATTGGAAAGTGTATAAAATGCCTTAATAATTTAATTAAAACCCAAACACTTAAAACTCTAGTAAAATGAAAAGAGACAAATCAGGAAAACAGTGAAAGGAGTAGAGCTCAGAAAAACTGCAGTTAAGGGGAGCTACTGCCACTTGCTACAGAATTTAGGTCTGGTCTTTGGAAATGTGAGCTTAGGGAAGCCAGTGGCTATTTCTATAACAGGAGTTCCCACTTGAAAACATGGGCTTCTCTCTTTATATTTGGCTTCTAGGCACCTTCACGTTAACTTGAATAGTCAGGAGGGATTTTTCTAGGGCATCTGAGGAAGCCTGAGAGAAGACTATGCATTTGACTTGACTTGTCTATTTCCTGGCCTTATGAATGCTTCACAGCTGATACTCCTAGAGAGTGGCTGCCAGCAAAAGCCTCAGATGTGCCGACTGGTCAAGAGTCCTTCTTCGAAGTCAGGCTTTTCGATTTAACACAGTGCTTCTCAACCTTGGCTGCACATTAGAATCACCTGGGAATCTTTTTAAAATCCTGATGTCTGGGCTTCATCCTCCAGAAATTCTGTTTCTTTGTTATGGGGTGAGGCCACAACATTAGTAACAAAGAAACAGAATTTCCAGAGGATGGGGCCCAAAAATCAGGATTTTAAAAAGATTCCCAGGTGATTCTAATGTGCAAGCCAAGATTGAGAACCACTGATTTAACAGAATAGGGCAACCAAGGTGTGTGTGTTGTTTTTTTTTTCTGAAAATACCACATTTATTATTTGTGTTTTTTTTTGTTTGTTTGTTTTCTTTTTGTTTTTTGTTTTAAACAGGATCTGTCATAATCCTACCTGTTTTTTGGAAAAAAAAACACCAAAAACCCCTAGAGCAGTGGTTCTCAACTTTCTAATGCCACGACCCTTTAATACAGTTCCTCATGTTTGTGGTGACCCCCAATTTCATTGTTACAAATTGAACATAATTAAAGCATAGTGATTAATCACAAAAACAATATGTAATTATGTGTTTTCCAATGATCTTAGGCGACCCCTGTGAAAGGGTCATTCGACCCCCAAAGGGGTCGCGACCCACAGGTTGAGAACCGGTGCTCTAGAGGCAATAACAAGGATGGATCTGCCGAGAGAAGGACAAAACAAAAGGAAGGAGATCATTGATGAAATTATTGTCACAGTGATAGTAAAAGCTGATGGGTTCTGAACTCAAGTTGTGGCGGTGAGAGAGGTTTGGGAGACATTTCAGAGGAAGAACTTTGAGTCCAGCTGGAAGAAGACAAAGAGGAACAGAAAACAATCAAAGCCTTCTCAGGTTTCTAGTTTTGGGCAATCAGTGGATAAGGGTGCTATTAACTAAGCAGGGAATAGAGGACAAGCTGGTTTAGTGGAGTGTAAATGTTAGGTTTCTGGCACCTGAGGGACATCCACATGGAGATGCCAGAAAGAGAGACGACCTGGCTGGAGACCCAGATATCCAAGCCTAGATTACGCTCCTTTGAGGAATTAGCTTGCTTTTTACATTGGTTGTAAATCTCATTGCAGCCATGCTGTAAATATGGCTAATTTTCCAAGGACATCCATAAACACCCATTTAGACTATAGTGTCCCTGATAGGGCAGGATGGAATGTCATTCATGAGAAGGCCTCTTTGGAGATTTGCTTTACAGCAACTTTTCTCGCTCACACATCCAACTGGGAGGCAAGACATCTTTGCCAAACCTTATTCTCTTCCTGGGAACAATGGAGCTTAGAATGTTTAAGGGCAAGTTGTATACATTACGATGTGAAACTAGTATTGTTTGTAGCTTTAGGGAAATGGGACTATCTTTGCTTTTATTTTTATTTATTTTATTTTTATTTTTAAATATATTTTATTGATTTTTCACAGAGAGGAAGGGAGAGGGATAGAGAGCTAGAAACATCGATCAGTTGCCTCCTGCACACCCACCACTGGGGATGTGCCCGCAACCAAGGTACATGCCCTTGACCGGAATTGAACCTGGGACCCTTCAGTCCACAGGCCAACGCTCTATCCACGGAGCCAACCCAGTTAGGGCTGTGTTTGCTTTTAAAGAAGTGAGAGGGAGAATTGGCAGATCTTGTGGGCAGGGAAGAGGGATCTAGCGTGGAGAGACGTGGATGGGGACACAGTGGAAAGTAGGAGTGAAGGACCCTGGTTAGAGTTGAAAGAGTGAGTGGCAGGAGTGGTGAATCAGCAAGGATGGAGAGCCTGAGACCACAGATCCCGGGCGGCTTTGGTGACCTTATGAATGGGTTGGGAAGATATCAGCTGTGATACTGTAATTTATGAGAAATGTATATGTATACATATTTGGTTAATTCAGATGACCAAAATTTACTTCTTCTGTATGTATTTGGTCTGCATCCATGGTTCCTGGCTCACAGCTTTCAAGACTCTGAATTTTTTCAGTGATAAGAGCAATGGGAACATCTTTTGTTATAATATCTGGTCTCTTGTTTTAAGTCTCAGAAAAGCTTTAGAGCCATAAATATGTAATGGGTATCTTATTGTTTATAACAAGCTTTTTTTCACCACCACTGGGCTTATGATAATGAGGTGGCTTTTGGAAATCCACTAAAGATGGGAGCTGGTTGCCAGGGGAAATAACCATGAATAATAGGGTAGGCCTTCCAGTCCCGCTCCCTGATTTCCAGAGAAGGGAGTAGGACCGGAAGTTAAATAAATCGCCAGTGACCAGTGGTTTAACCAATCATGCCTATGTAATGAGGCCTCCGCAGAAGTCCACAAGAAGGGGATTCAGAGAGCCCCCAGGTTGGTGAACCAGAACTCTTCCATGTGCCATGGTGCTGGGCCCCAAACTCCAGGAGGACAGAGCTCCTTTATTTGGGACCTTGCTCTGTGTATCTCTTCCTCTGATCGTTGATTCATACCCTTTCATAGTCTTTGCAATAAGCCCATAATCTAGTGAGTAAATAGTTTCCTTAGTTCTGTGAGCCACTCTAGCAAGTTAATTGAACTCAAGGAACCTCTGATTCATAGCCAGTTGGGCAGAAGTAACAGAAATACATGTAACAACCTGGACTTGCCACTGGCGTCAAAGTCTGCTCTAACAAATTAAACCCAGGAAGAGGGTCATTGGAACCTCCCAATCTACAGCCAGTTTTCAGAAGCATGGGCACAGGTGATAGATAATCTGGGCCTTCTACTGGCCTCTGAAGTGGTTTGGTGGGTGCTGGGGGTGTCTTGTAGGACTAAGCCCTTAACCTGTGGAATCTGATATAATCTCTGGGTAGATAGTGTCAGAATTGAGTTGAATTGTGGGACAACCAGCTATTGTCAGAGAATTGCTTGGTGCTGTGAAGAAACACCCTCCACCCCCCAACACATACATTGCAGTTGGGGAGCAGAACCTTTACCAGCCATGCATTTTGCTAATTAGCAGTAAAGAAGAGAAGGAAGGTGAAGTATGTGTGTGTGTATGGGGTGGGGGGTGGGAGGGTACGGGCACAAAAAGGCTTTCCTTGGACCACAAGGTGACTCCTTGGCTAGTTCAGCCATTCATGGGGCTATTGGATATTTCTAATTTTAGATTGCTAATAGTAAGAACATGTTATCCCAACTCACAGTTCAAGCTTTAAAGGGCTAGGAAACTTGTAAATCTCTGGTAGAGGAGAAACTTTCTATTGTGTAGATGGACATGTTATCAAGGTGATCTTACCTGTTCCTACATGTATAGGTTTAAGTCAACTAAGCATTCCTGATTCAAAAGCACTGGGAAGATTTAAGAAGTTGCTCTTTATTAAAAGGCATTCTTACCCTGGCTGGTTTGGCTCAGTGGTTGGAGTGTAGGCCCATGGACTGAAGGGTTCACAGGTTCGATTCCTGGTCAAGGGCACCTATGTAGGTTGCAGGTCGGGATGCGTGCCGGAGGAAACTAATCGATGTGTCCCTCTCACATCAATGTTTCTCTCTCTCTCTCTCTCTCTCTCTCTCTCTCTCTCTCTCTTTCTCTCTTCCCCACCCTTCCACTTTCTCTAAAAATCAATGGGAAAAAATATCGTTGGGTGAGGATTAACAACAACAAAAAGCATTCTTGTCACTTCTGAGCATTATAATTTCACTTTTATGTAAACCTTTTTGCATATAAAAATAAACTGTGGCTGATTTCATGAGTTTTTGTTTTTCTATTTCTCTGGAAATGCTAGCACTTAGGAAGGAGGGAACAGAGAGTGTCACTGACGGAATATTCATTTCTCTTGTGTCAGTGAGTCAGACAAACTTCCATTTGGCAAGAGGTGCTGAGTGGGAGTGGGGGTGGGGCGGCAGTGGACCCTTTGTAGAAACTTAAGAAAACTGAAGAAAGAACATTTAAACATATCTAATGTGAATTTTTCTTTTTTCTTTTTTTGCAAAATATATATATATATATATATATATATATTTTTTTTTATTGATTTCAGAGAGGAAGGGAGAGGGAGAGATAGAAACATCAATGATGAGAATCTTTGATCTGCCGCCTCCTGCACGCCCCCAGCTGAGGATCAAGCCTGTATGTAACCCAGGCATGTGCCCCGAGGCTTATGAGCGACCCCTCTGCATCCCCCTTGTTCTGGATTCTGCCTGAGCATCCCCCCCCCCCCCCCCCGCCCCGAAACCACTAGGCAGACTTTCAACCACCCTGGAGCCCTCTCCCATGCCTTGGACCAAATGGAAACAAAGGTTTTTGCAAGAAACAAAAGTACTGCAGCTTCTGTGCTGGTTGCAATCGCATGTTCTTGGATTATTCATTCTGCGGTAAGCCAGCTGCTATGCAAGGCCCAAGGAGATGAGGTACTGAAGTCTTCTGCCACCAGCCAGGGAGAAACAACCTCTCACCAACAACCACGTGAGTGAGCCATCTTGGAAGCAGATCTAGGCTCTGTCAGCCCTTGAGATGACTTCAGCCCTCGCCCATAACTTGAACAGGTTTTCATGAGATAACTGAGCAGAGCCTCACAGCTAAGCCGCTCTCAGATTCCTGACCCTCAGAAACCGAACGATAACAAAGGTTTGTTGTAAGTGGCAAAAATCTCTAGAGATTTGCTGCACAGCAATAGATAATTAAAACAATCCTCAGAAAGGGAAATACTATGGGGCCCAAGACTAATATACAGTGTAACCCAAGAATAATGATTCAAACAAGATACTGTTCAAGAATAAAAGGAACAAGTAGATATTTTCATAAATTAAAGACATTAGGCAATGCAAGCGCCACTAAAAGAACTTGTTCAGAGAACTCAACCAATGAAGAGATTAAAGCAAAGAATTCAGAAACAGAAATTGTGGTGAAAAAAGGTGAGTAATGACTGTTAAAATAAAGAAATGATATTAAGTTACTATAGAAATTTTGCCATTGACTGGAAAAACAAATGTGAAAAAATCATACAATGTGTAAACTATAATAAAAATAATGTAAAAAAACAACATTGAGAGGAGTGCTGACTGAGGTTCTACATCTTTTCTCAGCAGGATGTTAATTACTATCAGCTAAGCTGTAAAGATTTTATTAAAAAATAAACACGACTCCAATCTCATTGTATTTTTCATAAATTGTTAACTTAAGAGGAATCTTTTAGAAATGATTGTCTCCTGTAGTGAAGAACTGTGTCCTGATTTTTAATTTCCATAATTTCTTTCGTTTCATTTGTTTCTTTTCTTATAGTGTATATTAAATTAAATTGTGTTTAGAAATAAGATTTATATTATCACATTTATAGTTTATCTTTCACTCTTCTTCCTTTAACTGAAAAATGTTTTGTTTTCAAATTTAAATTCTTTTTTTTATAATTAAATCTTTATTGTTCAGATTATTACATTGGTTCCTCTTTTTTCCCACCATAACTCCCCTCCACCCAGTTCCCACCCCACCCTTCGCCCTCACTCCCCACCCACTGTCCTCATCCATAGGTGCATGATTATTGTCCAATCTCTTCCCGCACCCCCCCTTCCCCCCCCCCAAGAATAGTCAGTCCATTCCCTTTCTATGACCCTGATTCTATTACAATCACCAGTTCATACTGTTCATCAGATTATTTATTCACTTGATTCTTAGATTCACTTGTTGATAGATGTGTATTTGTTGTTCATAATTTGTATCTTTACCTTTTTCTTCTTCTTCCTCTTCTTAAAGGATACCTTTCAGCATTTCATATAATACTAGTTTGGTGGTGATGAACTCCTTTAGCTTTTCCTTATCTGTGAAGCTCTTTATCTGGCCTTCACTTCTGAATAATAGCTTTGCTGGATAAAGTAGTCTTGGTTGTAGGTTCTTGCTATTCATCACTTTGAATATTTCTTGCCACTCCCTTCTGGCCTGCAAAGTTTCTGTTGAGAAATCAGCTGACAGTCGTATGGGTACTCCCTTGTAGGTAACTGATTTTCTTTCTCTTGCTGCTTTTAGGATTCTCTCTTTGTCTTTTGCTCTTGGCATTTTAATTATGATGTGTCTTGGTGTGGTCCTCTTTGGATTCCTTTTGTTTGGGGTTCTCTGCGCTTCCTGGACTTGTAAGTCTATTTCTTTCACCAGGTAGGGGAAGTTTTCTGTCAATATTTCTTCAAATATGTTTTCAATATCTTGCTCTCTCTCTTCTTCTGGCACCCCTATAATTCGGATGTTGGTACGCTTGAAGCTGTCCCAGAGGCTCCTTACACTATCTTTGTATTTTTGGATTCTTTTTTCATTTTGCTTTTCTGGTTGGGTGTTTTTTGCTTCTTCGTATTTCAAATCTTTGACTTGATTCTTGCGCTCCTCTGGTCTGCTATTGGGAGTCTGTATAATATTCTTTATTTCAGTCAGTGTATGCTTAACTTCTAGTTGGTTCTTTATCACAACATCGAGGGTTTCACTAGATTTCTTGAAGATCTCACTACATTTATTGGCAGTCTCACCAGTCTTCCTGAAGATCTCACTACATTTATCGGTGGTCTCACCTGTCTTTTCGAGGGCCTTATTAAATTTATCAGCAGCTTCTAGACAGTTCTTTAAAGACCTTAAAAGTGTGGTTTTGAACTCTATATCCAGCAGTTTGCTTTCCTCCATTTCTGTCATTTGTGTCCTGTTTCTTTGTCTCGGCATTTTTTATGCTTTGCTGTGTCGATAGAGTGCCTTTCTGTGCTAAGTGTCCCAATTACCTGAGGTAAACATTCTTGGTGCACCCCCTTGTGGGCTTTGTGCACAGTCTTGTTGTAATTACGCCTTGATTGTTGTAGTTATCACTGTGAGGAATTGACCTCCAGGCCAATTGGCTGTGAGAATCAGCTGTGTCTGCAGTGGGAGAACTTCTGTGCTGGAGACACCCCTCTGGGGCTAGACTTGCTTCGATGGGGCTTTGGTACTTACTGAGTCTGCCCCCTGAGTGTGTCTTTAATGGTTCCACGGAGCTGCAAACTGGATGGTCCCACTCTGACCTTTGGGCTTCCTGGCTCCTGGATCTCTAGGGAGGTGCTAATCTAGCCTTTGCCTGAGGCTATCCAGCAAAAGCCTCCCTGCAGGGCTTGGGCGGGTGGGTCCCACAGGATCAACAGGGCGGGGCTAGCAGTTATGGCTGCTCTCAGTCTTGCCCTCAGAGGCTCTGCTTCTCAGTGTCCCGGTAATCGCTGCAAGCCCCTCGGAGAGAAAGCTGCCCTAGGGTTCTGAGTGATGCCAGACAGTCCCGCTTCTCCCGTATGAGTCTGGGTCCCTAGAGACTCACCCAGACCTGGAGCTCAGAGCCTGAGACTCCCTCCCGATTGAAAACGACAACTGGCGGGGGTATAGCTCAGTGGTAGAGCATATGAAAACGACAACTGCACCCTCAGCCGCCAGCCCTCTCTGCATGCACTCCGCACCTTAGTATTTTACTTCCGCACCGCAACTCCTCTGAGTCTCGGTATGCTGTTCTCTTTCCTTCTAGTTGTAGAATTTCTACTCAGCCAGCCTTCCTGTGGCTCTGGATGATGTCCGTTCCGTCTTTTCGTTGTATTTTTGAAGTGGTTGTGTGAGGCAGCAATCTCCGGTGTTTACCTATGCCGCCATCTTGGTTTCTCCAAATTTAAATTCTTTATTGTTTAAAGTATTACCTGTATTTCCTTTTTCCCCCATTGACCTCTCCCCAGCCACTCCCACCCTCCAGCACATGCCTTCACCCCCCTACTGTCAGTGTCCATTGGTTATGCTTATATGCATGCATAAAAATCTGAAAAATGTCTTAATTGAGGTTCGCTACTGTATTATTTATTAATGAAAGAATGTGATTATTTTTTCATTTTCATTTTTGTACTTTTCTGCATTGCATACATTCTTTATAATCTACATATATTGATTTTATAATAATCTTATGATAATGAGTAATTTCATTTATTTTTAATATATTTTTATTGATTTCAGAAATGAGCGAGAGAGAGAGAGAGAGAGAGAGAGAGAGAAATCAATGATGAGAGAGAATCATCGATCCGCTGCCTCAAGCCTGCAACTCAGGCATGTGCCCTGACTGGGAATCGAACCATGACCTCCTGGTTGATAGGTTGCTGCCCAACCACTGAGCCACTATGGCCGGCAATAATGAGTAATTTTAAACAATAGTGAGAGGTTCCATAACTTTAATCAAATTCTCCATATGGTGATAACCAAAATACTTAAGAACCATGTAGCAAATGCTGTAGGTGCAGGGCCCATATTCACTCAGCATTTACTGTTCCTATGTTTTCTATGGGTAAGAACCAAGGACTGGCTGGCTGCCTGAGACTTTCTCCAACTGAAGGAGTGTGCTGGACCCCTAAAGAGGAGGAATGCTGGGGAGTTAATATCCCCAGGAACAGCCTTTAGCCATCCATAGATAAACACCCCAGCTCCTCACACTTCACATGGGACAACACCAAGACTTACTCTACATAATCTTTTAGGATCTCCCACTGGGATCGACCCATTGTCCACAGAATCAATCTGCTCATCAACATACCTTCTATTGCAGCTGTTCTCAACCTGTGGGTTTCGACCCCTTTGGGGGTCGAACGACCCTTTCACAGGGGTGGCCTGAGACCATTGGAAAACACATATATAATTACATATTGTTTTTGTGATTAATCACTATGCTTTAATTACGTTCAATTTGTAACAATGAAATTGAAGGTCACCACAACATGAGGAACTGTATTAAAGGGTCTCGGCATTAGGAAGGTTGAGAACCACTGTATTGGCTTTCCTCCATGGTTGTCTCACTTCCCCATTTCTTTGCTTGAGCTGCCTGGGATCACCTTCTAAATAAAAACATGCATTCAAATCTATACCTCACCATCAGCCCAAGTCAAACCCCTACCTTTGGGTTCCCATGTAGGTCATTCATTCTGTGTCACTTGGGTCATCTACAATCTAATCAACCAATACTCAAGTCAGAATGCCTGTCAAATGGGCCCAATTAATATCCATCTTTGGAAACCACATGGTTTCACTGATCCCTCCCGCAATGGTTACATTCAGCCCTACTTTGTGTTCAACCTTATTATACTCCATACCACACTACAGGTAGCTTATGGAGAAAATACATTACTCTTCCTGGTATTGTGCCCAGCATTGTTATTTAAAAATTCTCAGCAGCCCTTTGGGGTCCAAAGGGAAAAATAAAAGGAGTGAAAAAGGATTTGACCTAGGCCAGTGGTCGGCAAACTGCGGCTCACGAGCCACATGCGGCTCTTTGGCCCCTTGAGAGTGGCTCTTCCACAAAATACCGACTTCTGCGCATGGGCCACGAAGTTTCAATGGCACTGTACATGCGCGCCCACATGTGGTATTTTGTGGTATTTTGTGGAAGAGCCACACTCAAGGGGCCAAAGAGCCGCACGTGGCTCGCGAGCCGCAGTTTGCCGACCACAGACCTAGGCTATCAGGAGCTAAATGTGTATTTCCTTATTCTGTTGAAGATTACAACCTACTTTGGTTTATTTGTTTTTTGACCTGAATTGAGACCCTTCCTTCTTACTACCTTTACTTGACTCTCGTCTTTCTTGAGAGTAATTGGAGTCTTAGCAGTGTTCTAAGAAGTTGGCCCTGGAATCTGCAGGCATGTCTTTACGCAGATGGCTTTTGGCTGTTCTGCGACCAAACCTAATTATCCACTTTGAGCTGTCATCTGAGTTTCTGTTTGAGTTGCCAATGTTTGTCCATTTGAGTCTTCTCCCGTCCATTAAGCAATTTTTGTGCATGAAGGAACATCTGCACAGAAGGAATGCCGGGAAGCCAGCGGCCATTTGTTGAGAGCCATATGGGATATGCTGGGATTACTCACCGAAAGCCCATTTCTTTCTTTAATCAAGCAAGGAGGAAATGTATAACAATGAAATAAAAAACTCAAAAAATATATGGCCTAACACATCTACAGGACACAGTGTGGAAAATTGCTATCATGTTAACAGAGTCCAATTATGCACTCAGTGCATTTTTGCTTGGTCAAGCCAGATGGTACTTCATTTCTGTTGGAATTACACAGAAATTCAAATGCTACATTGGAGCTACCTAAATGCTTTTTGTTGTTATTGTTAATCCTCACCCGAGGATAGTTTTCCATTGATTTTTAGAGAAAGTGGAAGAGGGAGGGAGAGACAGAGAGAAACATGGATGTGAGAGACACACATCGATTGGTTGCCTCCTTCAGGCACCCTGACCAGGGCCCAGGCTGGGCAAGAGCCTGCAACCGAGGTACATGCCCTTGACTGGAATTGAACCTGGGACCCTTTGGTCCACATGCTTTTTTTTAAAAGAAGTTCACATTAGAGCCCTGGCTGGTTTGGCTCAGTGGATAAAGCATCGGCCTGAGAAGTGAAGGGTCCCAAGTTTGATTCCAGTCAAGGGTACATACCTGGGTTGTGGCTCTCTCATTATTGATGTTTCTCTCTCTCCCTCTCCCTTCCTCTCTGAAATAAATAAAAATCTTTAAAAAAATGGCAGAGCTACTTATTGCATGTAATATGGAGGAGTGACATCTTCCCCATGCTTCTTGCCAACAATAGCAATATTAGTTCATTGCTTAGCTCCTGCTATAGACCGAATGCTTGTGTCCTCTCAGAATTCCTATGTTGAAATCCTAACATCCAATGATGGTATTAGGAGGTGGGCCCTCTGGGAAGAGATTCGATCATGAGGGTGGAGCCCTCATGCATGGGACTAATGCACTTATAAATGAGACCCCAGAGAGTGCCACACCACTCCTATCATTTGAAGACACAGTGAGAAGGTTGTCCTATATGAACTAGGAAGGGGGCTCACACAACACACAAGGCCTCTGCCAGTACCTTGAACTTGGATTTTTCTAGCCTCAAGAACTGTGAGAAATAAAATTGTGTTATTTACTACTATAAGCCACCAGTCTGTGATATTCTGTTACAGCAGCCTGAATGGATTAAGACAGTGCACTAAGCACTCAATAAACATTAACTAAATGTTTTATGTGCATTATATTGCTGTTTAGTCATTACCACAATTCTATGAGGTGAGGGCTATTAAAATTCCCATCTAACGAATACTCGGATGTATGTCAATATTAATGTACCCAGTGGATGGCAAAGTTGGAATTTGAACTGAGGCTATCTGGCTATTCATAGATCAGACGAAGGAGGTGTGGCCTTCTCCATTAGACATCGGCCCCAGGATGACACACGTCTGAGTGTTCCACAGCAGTGGCAGCAACCTCTGCAGACACTGGTGTCACAGTCTCGGCTCAGCAGATTGGAAGTGACTGGAGTCATATTTAATAACCGCAGTGAGCTGGAGTAGGAGAGGGGGAAAATGGTTTCAAGAACAGACCGTGTTGCTCATGGAAAATAGTCTCTAGTCCCTCCTAGAACAACTCTGGAGGAATATGAGAAAATTGGGGGATTCTCACAGGATAGAAGGAGGAGATTGGGGGAAATGCAAATTTGTGGCTCCCTTTGCCCATAATTTGACCCTCGGCTTGGCTTACTTAAATTAAATACATATGAGTTCCTGATATACTTGAGAGCCAAGATATTAGACTACATATGACCACAAAGGTTTGGATAAGAAAGGGATTCTACAGAATGAAATCGCACAGGGTGAGCTGATCATAACTCCCTAACTGGGCAGGTCATGGTGGGTAGTCACACCCCAGGCATGTAACTTTTTTGGTAAAAGGTTTATCTTTGCCTTAAGCAAGCCCTGTCCATTGTTCTTGTGGATCTAGTAGGTTAATACACCTTTGAAATGCCAGAGCAATCCTCTTTTTCAGACCCCTTGGAAACAACCACCCTCAAGGGAGGACCTATTCTTGTTAACTATCCTGTAGTCCAGTTCCCACCTTGCTTTCTCCCACCTTCATGTAATCTTCCTTACGTTCTCTTCTTAATTCCAAATACATGAGATAAATTGCAACTGTCACTTTCCAAAGCATTTGAGATCTTGCTTCCTGGCAATTGTCATCAATTTGGCACAAATATACACTTATAAAAATTTGCTACAGGTTTGGACATTTATTATGGGGACAAGGGTGTTAACTCTCAACACCTTCTCAGCAGGGTGTTAGAAAAACCTGTAGCTGGCCCTCAGGGGTGGCTCATCGCATCTGGTCCTGATGTCAGCCCTGACATTTTTTTGGTCTGGTTTCACCACTTTTCTCGGTATGGTGCTAAAACACAGCTGAGGTCTAGATTTTATCTCTACTTTGACCTGGAAGCTGTCTCTGTGGTCAACAGACCCCAGGCTTTGTTCCTAAGGTTATCTGATGGCGGTCAGAACCTTATTGTCCTGAGAGATCGTGCAAGGGAGAAGCAGGCAGGTGAGTCAGGGTGCTGGATGAGGCCAATTTGCATCAAAAGGAAAGAAAGAAGAAAAGGTCATATGCCAAGGTTTTGGGTTGATCTCCAGTCAGAGCACACATGAGAAGCAAAATGCATAAATAAGTGGAACAGCAAATTGAGTTTTTTTCCCCCCTCTCTCTTCTCTCTTCTCTCTCTCTCTCTCTCTCTCTCTCCATTCTTCTCTCTCTAAAAAACAAACAAACAGAAAAATCCTGTAGCTGAAAGTAAGATAAACAGCTCTGACTTGTTCTCTTAATTGTTCTGGCTCTGAATCACCTGCTGATCCTTTCGAAACTCTCGTACCAGCCTCTTCCTAGTTGTACCATACAGATTCATGCCCGACTGGGAACTTCCTGGTATGGGGCTAAATATAGAAACTGTACAAAAGTCTCAGTCGACAACTGTTCAAGGTTCATTCTGAAATGCTCAGACTTTTCATCTGCACCAGGCTAATGGTTCTAGACGGCTCTGTTTCTTTTTTGCCTCCATCAGCTCTGGGAACATGGTATGATTCTCCCTTTTGTGCTCTGAAAAACATGCCTGGCACCTGACTACTCACCATGACCTAATCAGTTAGAAATTTGTGTTCGGATCACCATGTGAAGTTACTTTCATAGAACCCCTTTTTGGTCTACACCCCCAACCCCTGACAACCACCAGCCAGATATCTGTAATAGTAGATGTTATTTTAAGGAGAATGGAAACAGGATGGTACCTCCATAGCTTGTGGCAGGCATTCCATTTCTCCCCCAGGTCTGTGTTATTTCTAAACTATCCTAATTGTAACAACGTGAAATGTTCAGTCTCTCTGACTGGATCTTAATTCTATATTTTTTTACATGGACTTCAGGCAAATAGCTCCTGCTATAGATATGCTAACCATTCAATGGTTAGAGGAATTCTGCTTGAGGCTTGAGTTTTTTGTAAGAACAGCCTCTTGTTAGGGGGTGCCTCTCCCGAGAAGGTGGGGAAATATGTACAAAATAATGATTGTTTATAAAAGATTTGCAGGAGCTTCAAGACCAGACTCAGTCAGCAGGGGTCAAGGCTGACCAGGAATGAAGAGATTTAGAATGTTGTGATCTTCCCTGGATCGCTGTAGGCACCCAGATGTCTGTGATAGTCAATCACTGCTTGCCCCGCCCATTCTCCCTTCTCTTTAAGAAGCCTGAATTCTAGGCTCTCTTAAGATGGATTTGAGGAACCACTAAGGCCCCTATCTTCTCAGCCTGGTGCCTTATTGATCGATAAACCTTTCCTTACTCCGAACTCTAACATCTTGAGTATTGGCCTTTTGAAGCATTGGGCACAAGAACTCTTGAACCGGTAGGTAACATGCTGGGATTTTAATTTTTCTTTCTTTTGTTTTGTTTTGTTTGTTAGTTAATCCTCATCCGAGTATTTTTTCCCATTGATTTTTAGAGAGAGTGGAAGGGAAGAGGAGGAGACGGGAGAGAGAAACATCAATGTGAGAGAGACACATTGATTGGTTGCCTCCCACACGTGTCTTGACCAGGGCCAGGGATTGAGCCTGCAACCAAGGTATGTGCCCTTGACCAGAACTGAACTGGGACCCTTCAGTCCTCGGACTGACGCTCTATCTACTGAGCTAAACCAGCTAGGGCACACTGAAATTTTAATATGGCTTCTCTGTATAAAAGTCACAAGGGAATGTTTAATGTGGCCAGAGCACCTGGCTCTACAGGGGCCAGGCAGTGTCCAGCAGCCGAGTCCTTGGTGTGCGTTGCCTGGGCTGGGCGCCTGACAGCAGCCCCATCTCCTCCTGTTGCTTGGAGAAATCAGTCCTAGTCTTGATATCTTGTTGTAGGGTCTGCTCAGCCTCTGACTTTTCCTTTCAAGCCTTGAATTTCAGCTCAGGGACTCCAGCTGGTTTGACACCTACTTGCCAATGTCAGCTCAGTTTTCACCCCTCCAAGAATTTACTATTCAGCAACCCAACCCTGCTTCCTCCAGCCCAAATACTGACCTAGTAAAGGCATGCTAGACCTCAGTGCTTATCTGTAAACTGAAGAGGGTGAATTAGGTAATCTCGAAAGTATTTTACAGCCCTAAAGTTGTTACTCTCAGTGTAAGACAAACAAACAGTAATCCTGTTGTAATAGGCTAGAGAAGTTTCTCTACAGAAAAAAATTCTTATACTGGTATTTGTTATAGATACAGTGTGTCCCCCCAAAATGTATACACACTTTATCAGCTGATAGCTCAATTTTGAAAATGAAATGGATTTTAATAAACACTGCCTTTATAATTATTCAAAATATATATATATACACACACACACACACACACACACACACACACACATGCACACAGTGGGGCCTTGACTTACGAGTTTAATTTGTTCCGAGACCAAGCTCGTTAAGGAGCTCGTTAACTCAAATTACTCTATCAACTCAATGCAAAAAATTGGCTGAGAGACAGCTGGTATCTCAAAAAACTCGTTAGTCGGGACACTCGTAAGTCAAGGCCCCACTGTGTATATATATATATATATATATATATATATATATATATATTTTTTTTTTTTTTGGGGGGGGGGACACCCTCTCTATATTTTTAATCCTCACCTGAGGATTTTTTAAAATTGATATTAAAGTGAGAGGAATAGAGAGGGAGACAGAGAGAACCATCAATCAGTTGCTTCACCAATAGGGGTTTAAACCAACCACCTGGGTGTGTGCCCTGGCTGGGAATGGAACCCGTGAATTATTAGTGTATGATACAATGCTCCATCCAACTGAGCCACACTGGCCAGGGTACATTTGTCATATTTTGATATAAATACAAATGCTAATAGTTTTATGTTTGCTTTGAAAGTTCAGTTAATGGTCAGCAAGAGGTTAAGGAATTTAGGGAAAAAAATCATCTGTTAGTCAGTACAAAGAATTTCATATCCTGAAAAAATAGAAGATCTCCTAGGGGCTTTTGGATGGACTGTGTTGTCTTTTCATAAAATGGTTTTGACTTACACCCTAATACATTCTTAGTTCAGGTGAAGGCAAGTAGCTGGCTATTTGATAGGGCTATTTGCATTTCCAAACTAATCAGTATTAAATAATCAGCTGGTAAAAGAAGAGTAAGAGGGTCATTGTGTGTATTTTATTATTGTGTAAACTCAGGAAAACAAACTGAGAGGCTGAGAGAACTCACTCAAATTCCAGCAGATAAGAAAGTGGCTGATGTAAAAGGTCTCTTAATGGGTGAGTTACTCATTTCCTGGAGAGAGAGACAGAGAGACAGAGAGACAGAGAGATAGAGAGATAGAGAGAGAGAGAGAGACACCCCCCTCTCCCAGGGTCAAGTGACTGTTATGCTTTATTAAGAAACAAAAACAATATGTGGTGAGAATAACTATTTATTTCCAATACAGACCTTATACTTAAGGTAAAAGTATCTTTTAAATCTTTAGCTTTCATTCCTCTATAACCAGATGGTTACTTTTCAGGATCTTTAATAGTTTGAATTAATTAATAATTATAATGTTTCATTGACCAATTCGGATCCAGGTTGATTGTAGCTCTAATTCAGTGGTTCTTAACCCCACCCAGCACATTAGAATCATCAAGGGGGAAGAAAAATATTAATGCTGGTTCCCTCCCCAGAGAATTGATATAATCGGTTTGGGGTGGGACCTGGTCATCAATATTTTTCAAAAGTTCTCAGGTGATTGTCTTGGGTTGAAAGTTGTGGATGAAAAGGGGGGTTCTATGGAAAGAAACCTCACAGGGTGATCTGATCATAAATTGCTAACCAGGCAGGTTATATTCGGTAGCCAAGCTCCGGGGATATAACTTCTTTGGTAAAAGGTTTATCTTTGCTTTACACAAGCCCTTCCATCGTTTCTGTGCATCTGGATGATTACACTTATGAAATGCCCCCTTTCAGACCCTACCCTTAAAGAGCACATATTGCCCAGCTGGCGTGGCTCAGTGGTTAAGTGTCGACCTATGAACCAAGAGGTCATGGTTTGATTCCCTGTCAGGGTATATGCCCAGGTTGTGGGCTTGATCCCCAGTAGGGGACGTGCAGGAGGCAGCCGATCGATGATTCTCTCTTATCATTAATGGAGCCCTCAGACAGGAATGGAATGGGCAAGAGGATCAGCAAGAAGGAAGGTTAGGGCAGGATTTTGTAGACCTGAACTAATACATTCCAGATTGCACCCTGTATGAAACAGGAGGAATGCAAGAGCCCACACTCAGGAAACACCCATCTGAGCATATTACCTCCAAATCCCAGGATTTACATAGATTAAGTTCAAATTCCGCAACCAGACTTCCACTCTTAAATTTCTCAAGTCTCTTTTCATTCCTTAATCTCCTCGTTTTCCCATTCCTCTGACATCCCCACGTGGTCACTATACACACTTGCAAATCCCCCAGTTGGAGTTAATCTTCTTATATTCTCCAAGCTCTCCCTTTCATCCTGGGTGATAGCCCTTGTGAGTTTGCCTTTGGAGTAGACCTGGGTCTCAGGCACCAGACTATATGCATAGAGAGAGCCCAGAGAGTGTCTTGTTCGTCTTTGTACCTCCTTCCGGCGCTCAGCACAGCCTAGGACCAGGTATTGAATGAAGGTAATTTGAAATAGGGATTTCTTATTAAAAACCCACGAAAATGCCTACTGCGTGTTTCCTCTTACAAGCTGACATTAATACACATTACAAGTTGGCCCAACATAAAAAGCTGCTTAATGGATGGTAAAAGGCACTGTTATATAAATTCCTTTGCTTGAAGAATTTTTTCCTACCAGAATCACAAGGTGTTTTGATCCAGCTAACATACATAGTTATGTCAAGTCTTAGAAATGTTTGACAGAGGTGCAAAAGAATTATGACTAAGGTCAGTTACTATTAGGAAACAAGTTTTCTGACCGAAAGAACATTTTTACAAATGATAATAAATAAACCTCTCACAGTCAGATTTTATGACCTTCCTGGACAAGCAATTTTTCTGTTATTGCTTGGTTAAAAAAACTAGATGGAATGGTCATGATAACCAAGCTTGACTTTTTGTCATTTATGAAGGTCATTCATCAGCTGCATTGGGTGCAGGGCTGGACTTTATTCCATTGGTTGATAAGAGTTATCAACATTTTAAAAGACAGGGACTTTATATGAAAGCCAGCATTTTTATTGCCCGGTTCACAGTTGGTTTCGAAGCTCTGCCTGTTTTGGGCTTACGCTGATTGCTAAGAGCACTTTCATGCAGGGCTAGAGAGAATCTGGACATTGAGAAAGCCACCAGACGAGGCCAAGACACGTGAACCCGGGCTATTCATTAACGAATAACCAGCAGGTATGAGAGACTGACACAGTGAATGCACAATGAGCTACTCATTTTGAAAAGTGTTTATTGATTACTCCCGGAGGGCCCGGGCTAGGTGACAACTTTTTTAATCTCCTTTGGTAAATATACAACTTCCGGGATATGCTTCCCCTGCCCCCCAACTTACTCCAGAGAAAATAATGGAGTTGGGGAACATGGCAGCCCTGCTCACTGTAGAAGGTATTCCATAATGATTCATTCATTCATTCGTTTGTTTGTTTATTTATTAATCTTCACCTGAGGATATTTTTCCCATTGATATTTAGACAGAGTGGAAGGGAGTGGGGGGGGGGGGGGAGAGAGAGAGAGAGAGAGAGAGAGAGAGAGAGAGAAATCAATTGGTTTTCTCCTACACATGCCTGGCCCGGAATTGCACCTGCAACCTAGGTATGTGCCTGAGACTGGGAGTCAAACCCGAGACCCTTCTGTGTCTGGGTGGACACTCTAACCACTGAGAAACACCAGCCAGAGCCTCATAATGACTCTTCAGTGAAGGAATGAAGGTGTTAAGGGGGTCATTTCAGAATGCTAAGGTAGAAGACAGTTTGACTTGAAACCATTTTTGAAAATAGGGTCATTATTATAATAATAGTCTAAACAGGGTGACCCGTAAATAAAAGTGACAGGGCCACATTAGCCATCCCAGACAGTTAAGAAAATGTACCTCCCCAGAAAGATCAGTTAAAAAAGCATAATTCCGCATAGAATCACTTGCAGATATATTTCCTGATGGACATAGCAGGGTCAAATTCAACATCAATATGACATTTAGGGACTTATTTCTGAATATCGATGCTCTCCTTCCTATACCGCCCTTCTCCAGGAGCTGGCCTTTAGTTTGATAAGTCCTATTAGCTATTTTTAATACGCAGACATGAGAGAGCTGAAGGGTACACGATTTGCTTGCCAGCAGTTGGATTTGAGGAGGTCCAGGCATTGAGCCAGATTCTGGAGTGAGGCAGAAATGGAGACGAGACAGCAAAGCTCACAGGCTTTTCAGACTAGAGCAGAGAGAATGCAGATTTAAAACTAGGGTTTAATTCAAATAGTAATTTAGAGTACGTGTTGATTTAGGAAGAGCTGAAAGATATAAAATTAATGGGAAGGTTAATGATGGGCCTGGCGAAGTGAGAGAATGAGGGCAGATTATGGAATATGCTTAGCTCCTGATCATTATGTATTTTAATACTTAGGTGGGGAAGAGTGGTAGCTAAAAATAAATAGTGATACATTTTAAGCAGTAGATGTCTTCCCTTGCCTGCATTTCTAACCTTATTTCATGAACATGAACGTGAGTTTGAAAGTAAAGGAACCTATTAATAGGCAGCAAGGCAGAAAGACTGTATTAATTCTTCAGTGTGTGAGTAGGGAAGTAATAATTGAGACTAAAGAATTATTATTTGTGATATTTACTTATATATTTGGCTCCTTGTTCTACAGATAATTTAGGCAGAAATGACAGGCAACGTAGGACAACACCACACCAATGCCACACTCCTATATCCAGCCATCTCCCATCTCTAGAACCCAGATGGGAAAATAGAATAAACCCTAGTTTCTATGGCTATAAGTAGATGTTACAAGATTCATGCATTAAGTCATTTCAGTACTTTTCAACCATGAAGAAACTACTCAGGCTCTTACTCATTATTTATTTATGTTAATTTTAGACATGGTTATAATAAGCTGGGTTATCTGGGTTTATCCAGCTCACAGAAGACCAGAGCTACACATCTCCTTGGCATTAACAATTACAAAAGGGCTTTCACGTCCATTATTAGCTGCTCGCAGCAGACACAGCAATAACATCAGGACGTGGCAGTTGACTGCCTGACAGCCCCAAGAAGACAGATGACTTCTAAACAGTAGATACAGAAACCACAAGAATATACTGTTCTCCAGCTGTGATTGGAGGGAGAAAGAAGGCACGTGTCGCTCTTCCCAGGAGGCAGTGCCACAGATCAGACACAGAATCCCAAATAAGTATAGAGGTCATCCAGTCCAGCCTCCCAGTTGGCACCTCTACAGTTTTCCTCCGAGGCAGTTGGACAGCCTCTCCTTAGGTGTTGTCAGTGATGGGATTCTATCCAGTTGTCAGAAAAACTGTTCATGATGAATTTTATGAGTTAACTTGGCTGGATCATGATGCTCAGATATGCGGTCGAATATTATTCTGGATGTTTCTGTTAGGGTGTTTGAGAATTAACTAATATTTATTTATTTATTTATTTATTTATTTATTTATTTTATTTGAATGAACTCACATTTACTGAGTAAAGCAGATTGCCCTCTGTAATATGGGTGAGCCTCATCTAATCAGTTGAAGGTCTGAATAGAACAAAAGGCTGACCTCCTCTAAACAAGAGAGAATTCTGCAGCAGGTGGCTTTCAGACTTGAACTGAAGCCAGCCTTATCTTTCCTCTAAGTCTGTAGCATATTGGCCTACCCAGCTGATTTTGGACTTGCCAGCCTCCATAACCATACAAGTCAACTATTTAAAATATCTATCTATCATCTATCTATCTATCTATCTATCTATCTATCTATCTATCTATCTATCTATTTCTTATTGGTTCTATTACTCTGAATAATTCTGAATCAGAATCTTCTTTAAAAATCAGAATATAACACATTGCATAACTCTGATTGCATAACTCTGTGTCATTACTTTGTTAAAAATTCTTGATGGCAAAACTTCCTTGTAGCATTATTTATAATAGCAATGAGTTGGAATTAACCTAAGTATTCATCAATAGTGAATTGAATAAATGGATTGAAATAATAGGACATATCCCATATAGTAGAATACTATAACTTCGTAAAAAAAATGATTGAAATAGCACTAATCTATGTGTGGTGACATAAAAAGCTGTCCAAGATATATTCTTAGTGAAAATTTTTTTTTTTTTTTTTTTTTCCAGTTGATCAGCAGCCTAGTCAGGACCTCTAGCCAGGATCTCCGGCCAAAGTTCTGGTCGGAGTTCTGGTTAGGAACTGATGAGGTTCTGATGTTTATTGTCTTGTTACATCCGTATTTATACCAGCCGATTTTAATCCTGTCAATTTCTATTACAAAGGTTAGGGCATTTCTTATCTCCATTCCAGGGAGTAAAGATTATGTAGCTTAACTACCCCGCCTGGCGCTTAATTAAGGGGTTGTATCCCCTCCCTAACCTCAGGGAAAGATCCCCACCTGGGGAAACAACCTTTCTCGGAGAGGTGACCTTGGTTAAAACACATGGCGCTAAGGGGAGCAAACATATTAAGAACAGTATGCTATATACGCCAGGTCCCTTGAAACATATGCTGTGCAGATGTTTCTTTCCTGCAGCGACTGTGTCAAGCAGCAAGGATGGACCGGCTCCCGGCACCCTTTTCTCTGACTTCTTAGCCAAAGCAGCCCAGCCTAGGCTCATTTCTCTACCCAGTCCCTCTCCTGTTGCTTCTTCTATTAGTGAAAATTTTCAAGTTGCAGTGAAGTACACATAATATGATCCGTTATGTGGACATAGTTATATATAGTGTAGTCTTGTCTGAAAATAGTATTAAAAAATATCTAACCCTGCTAACTCTGAGGGCTTCCTATGCACATGTACTGTTTAAAGACCTTTACATGTATTAATTCATTTCATTAATTCAGTCCAACAAATATTTATTGCAAGCTGTACTAAGTAATTGGCATTCAACAGTGGTTCTCAACTGGGGGGAGGGAGGAAAAAGAGAGGGGGGAGAAGGAGAAGGAGAGGGAGGGATGGAGAGAGAGAGAGAGAGAGAGAGAGAGAGAGAGAGAGAGAGATCTGCTGTTCCACCTATCCATGCATTCATTGGTTGCTTCTTGTATGTGCCATAACTGGGGATTGAACCCGAAACCTTGGTGTATCGGGCTCTAACCAACTGAGCTACCTGGCCAGGGCTATGGCACCTCTTTGAATTTTTCCCCAGAGAGACTGAATACAGAGAACATAGATGAAAATATTAATACAATAACTAATACTTGATAGTAGAGTGCTTCAATTATGTCAGGGCTCTTTGCCTACTTTATCACTGATCTGGAAAATAACTATACAAGGCAGAGATGGATATACTTATTTTAAAGATATAAAATTGGCTGAGAGAAGTTTAGTAATTGCTAAGGGTCCCATAAGGGAAAACCAAAGAGAACTTGCAACTCATTATTAAATACCGCTGTGCCTTCTGAGAGTAGATGGTAGATCTAGGGAGCTAGAAAGTCTTCCGGACTTGTATCTTCTCATGGGCTTACCATTAAGATGATGGGAAGTCACATTTGGGTGAAACATGTCTATGTGGCTGACATATAAATTGGATCTAAAATGGGACTGTAGCTCTGAGATCTGAGTTTGTGAAACACATGGTTCAATAACATAAAATACAGTGATTTGAATATTTCAACCAACTCAGTTTTCCACAATTAGAATCTGGGTGAATAATACCTACAGATAATTTCTGAGGCTCAAGTCATTACTTGTCCTTCATCCAAATTGTCAGAATATCTACCAAAGCTACTAACAGGAGACAGTTGAGATGGGTTGAAGATTCACTTCCTCTTCCTTTCCACATCACTTGGGCTTGACTCCTGAAGGAGCTAGATATGGAAAGGGTCTTCACCGCCTAAACATTGACCAATCGGCCTTTGAAATGACTAGAAGTTACTCTAACCTGGTCAAAATGAAGGTTACAACTTGTCTGTGATGAGTGTAACCTGTTTGCTAATAGTCCTTACTTGACCATATTTAGCATTTCACTTTTCTATTTGTGATACCTAGATGTCCATGTTAACACCAGTTTAGGGCACATGGTAGGAACCCCATGGCAGTTCTGTCCTTGTTATTCTTCCTGCGCTATAGCCACATTTTTAAAGTGTTTCCTGATAGTAACACTATTTGGGGCCTTTTATCGTGTGTCCTTAGGCACAAAATTCAACTTGAAATGAAAAATGGAATTTTATGTGCATGTGTGTATATAAAAGCTGGAAATTGAGATAAGTATTCTAAAAATGTCTATGAGACTTTATTCAGAGAGTTGTGTTACTTGTTATTTGCTCAGGCTCATAAACTGGGACAGGATGAGTATGGACTGAAAGATTATATATTTAAAGAAGCTGAGAAATAGTCTAAAATGATGACTACGTGAAAAAGTCAGATAATACGGCAAGCAGTTTTTATCCTTGATAAGACTATTTCTTTGAGTCTTGAATCTTAAAGACCAGCTGGAGGGAGGATGAAGAGATTGGAGCTATTGTGGAAAAACAAAACAAAACAACAAATTCTTCCTTTTCCCGTGCTTCTCTGCCAATAAATATTAATTGACCTTCTCCATTGACTTTCCTCATTGTCATCCCCCACTTAACTTTTTAAACATTCTAAATTTGCAAGATTAAATCCGAGAAAAATTGGACCTCTAGCACCAATGTAATTTATATTTTCAATTCCCGCGAACCTGGGAGTCTCCTTTTATTTCTCTTTCTCAGGGATAAAACTTACAGAAATCTGTAAATACATGCTTATTACCAGCATACAATTTATGTACACATAGGCAATGACAAATAAATAGAGTTGCCATATAGTCCAGCTTTGTCTGATTTAGAAAGAAATCTCATGTTTATGTAATCTTGCCTTAGCTTGTCTTGACGAGTTCTTAGTTCTGTTTGTTCAGCCAAGTTATTTCCTGTACAGAGCCTGCCTTTGCCTGGCAATTGGATTTTATTTTTATTTTTTGCTTTACATCACTTCTCACTACATCTGTTTTGAAGTGATGCCCCGTACATGGTTTGTGGTTGCTTTAGTGAATCTCACCCATAGTGGTCATTTAAGTGAGGAGGTTCTTCCGGATCTATTAATTTCCTTGATCATTCCTTTTGTAATGAATCAGTTTCTTTGGACTTTACAGGGTTTGTCTCCTCAACTTTACAGAAGTAATTTGTTTTTAATTAAGCATGACGTAACAGAAAGAGAACTACATTGAGTGTTGGGGAATCTTGGCTATTCTCAGTGTGTCCCCTACCAACCCACCCCGGTGACTTTACCTCCTGTTAACTTCATCAGCAAAATGAAGGAGAAGGACTATATCAATTGTTTTTGATTCTGAGTCCATAGTAAAAGTATCTGAGGAACTTTAAAAAATACTACCCCTTGGCCATAGCAGACAAGCTAAATCAGATTCCCTTGAATTAAGACCTGGGCATTGGCATTTTTTTAAAAGCTCAACCAGGGTTAGAAACCAATGGATGAACCATTTACGTGGGCCTTTCCAAGTTTATGATTCCCTTATTATTTTCCCTTATACTTTCTGACTTGAACTCCTTCTCCTACCTAATCTTTATTTTTATTTTTTTTTATTGATTTCAGAGAAGAAGGGAGATAGAGAAATAGAAACATCAATGATGAGAATCATTGATTGGCTGCCTCCTGCATGCCCCACCCTGGAGATCGAGCCCACAACCCGGGCATGTGCCCTGACCGGGAATCGAACCATGACCTCCTGGTTCATAGGTCTACACTCATCCACTGAGCCACTGCGGCCGGACTCATATTTTTCCTTTGAAATATTTGCTGCTTGTTCTGCTCCCTCTACAGATATTTAGGTTAATTCCTACGTCTTTATCCTGCCATCCCTGAACTTCAGTCCATTTAATTTTGGGCACTAGGAACCTAAATAACAGTCGTAGTCATGAGGTGGAAGGAGTCCCTTTCCCTTGGACTGGTACCTTTTTGGATGTTGCTTTGGGGGAAAGTTTCAAAAGTCCCTTTAAAAATTTTCTGAGGAGGGGGAAGTCATCTGACATGACTTTCTCTAGGTTCCTTTGAATTTGACACTTAAAATTATAGAGCTAGGTGCAGAATAGTACAAAAGCTACTGGTTAAATTGAAGAAAGTTATGCTAGAACTAGGGTCATTTGAGAGCATCAGCCTCTATGTGGGAGGAGAGGAGAGGAATCATACCGCTGTACTAGGGGTGCGCTGCTCAGCCATAAGCCGGGCTCATGGCTGGTGAGCGCAGCAGTGGTGGCAGGAGCCTCTCCCACCTCTGCCTCTGTTGCAGGCAGGCGGTAAGGAGCGAGGGGTTCCGACTGCGAGAGCCCTGGATTTCGAGAGAGGGATGTCTGACTGCCGGCTTAGGCCCGATCCCTGGGGTCCTGGACTGTGAGAGGGCGCAGGCCGGGCTGAGGTACCCTGCCCCCCACCAGTGCACAAATCCATGCACTGGGCCTCTAGTTTAAATATAAAAGAAAACTAAGGCAGTCACATTTTACTGAATTAAAAAACTTTGAATCATGAAAAAAAAAAAAAAAAAAGAAAGACAGCTTCAGCCTCAGAGTGTGACCTTAAGTCTGTGGATACCATATGAAAATAGGCATGAGGCCCTGGCCTCCCAATAGCTCAGTTGGCTAGAGCATCATCAGGATATGGAACAACAAGTCGATGTCTCTCTCCCTCTCTCTCTCTCTCTCCCCCTCCCTTACATAAATAAATCTTTAAAAATAGGCATGAATAAAATGACTAAGAATGTAATAGGGAAGAATGCCCGTTCGGTCCATCTCTGAGCCATAAGGTCACCTAGCTAGAGCTATTTTTACCTATGTATTTGTCATTCTTGACCATAAACCACTTATTTACATCATGAATATCTCTAAGGACCCAAAAGCACTTTATGTCATTTTTAATTAATCTTAAGATCTGGCTAAGGTGACTAAAAGGCCTGTCTCCCCATATCCAGTTGTGGTTATAAGTGCATAGATGTAAGCTGGTGGTGTTTATGGGCCCTGTTCCAAATTTACTAGGGGTGAGTGCTGAAATGATGAGGATCTCAGTTAATATTTTGGGTCTGGGGCTGTGAGAGCTTAGGGAGCCCAAGTGCTTTGGGGAAGGGGGGTGGTTTTATAGGGAGAGGAAGCACTGTTCTAAGTGCTGACCAGCTACATCAGGCAAATCCTCCCAAATGGAAAAGGAGGGGCTGCTTGGGAAGATGGCTGTCTCAGCAACTTCTGTCTCATGCTTCTCTCAGGGAAAAACCTTCAGTCCTCTAGTGTTGTCCATGTAACTTTCTATCAGGAGTGAACACCTTGGTTCTGGTTAAACAGCTAATACTGTTGACAGCTGTTCCAGTTAGGGTTAGGACCAACTATTAATTAATGTGGGCTGTAAAGTGTAGTGTGCTTCTCTAACTTTCTGTTTTTCCTAAGGAGAAAATAATAAATATTTTAAAAATATATACCAATTAGAAACTCAAACCATCAGTATAATAGGAAGAAATGCAAACTTCTTTGACATTAAATTTATATATATATATATATATATATATATATATATATATATATATATATGTGTGTGTGTATATATGTGTGTGTGTGTGTGTGTGTGTGTGTGTGTATAGTATATCAAAGCCAGCATCATTTTTTAATCATTTTTTATTGTTGACACTATTACAGGTGTCCCCCATTCCCAGCATAATTTTTAATGGAAGCTTTAGAACTTTTTGTGCTGAAAGACAAAGAACCTCATCACCACCACTAGTACTCCTGGTTTAGAAATATTGACCAATGTAATTAGACATGAGAAAGTAATGAGAGGCATAAATATTTGAAAGGCGACACAATTTTCATTATTTGCAGATGATGATAATATATTCAGAAAAACAAAAGTAAAAAATGTTCATTTCACACACACACACAACACACACACACACACACACACACACACACAAGTATTTATTCATTCACAGCTAAGTATAATGTATTAATCATGTTTTTCTTTTAAAAAACAATCTCCAAATCGATAGTTTTCCTATATATAAAGAATAGTTGGTTGCCCTGGCCAGTTTGGCTCAGAGGATAGAGCGTCTGCCTGTGGACTGAAGGGTCCCAGGTTCAGTTACTGTCAGGGGCACATGCCCAGGTTGGGGGCTCGATCCCCAGTGGGAGGCATGCAGGAGGCAGCCGATCAATGATTCTCTCTCATCATTGATGTTTCTGTCTGTCTTTTCCTCCCCCTTCCTCGCTGAAATCAATAAAAATATATTTTAAAAAAATAGTTAAATAATATTGTGGGGCAAAGTTACTGATTACAGTAGCAGCCAAGAAAAAAAAAAGATACTCAAAATAAAATTGAGAAGAAATGGGTAGAAATTAGGTGAAGAATATTAATGCTCTCCAGAGATTTAACATAAAAAGATCAGAAGAAATACTCTGATAAAGTGCTTGAGTTGGGCATGATATCCCAAAGGGCATGTTCAAAATCAGTTAAGATGATCACTAAACTATCTTCTAAGGAGGGCAGTTTTTGGTGACTAGAGGGTCCTTTGGTTGAACATCAAGACAAGTTTGAGAAAACAAGTTGAAGAATTGGATTGTTTGCAAACCACTCCCTATTTCAGCCCCAGTTATAGCTGATAATGAATAAGAACAGGCATGTCCAATAGGGATTTTTCTGTGAGGGTGTGTTTTGCAGAACCTGTTCTCCGTATTTCCTATGAAAACTCCAGTTACGGTCACTAAGGTTTTTGCTTGAGAAGATTTTTTTAAGGGCATCAAAGACATGGGGAATTCACATATCATGGTAGCCTGAGCCATGGAATAAACACAAGGACAACTATGTGGACACCATGCCACCCCTCCCTGAAACCAGGGGACATCTGAAATCTGGGTTACCTTGGGAAAATGTTTGCAATATTTTATTTTATTTATTTTTATTTTATTTTTACTATTTTAAAATATTTATTTTTTAAAATATATTTTATTGATTTTTTACAGAGAGGAAGGGAGAGGAATAGAGAGTTAGAAACATCGATGAGAGAGAAACATCCATCAGCTGCCTCCTGCACACTCCCCACTGGGGATGTGCCCGCAACCAAGGTACATGCCCTTGACCGGAATTGAACCTGGGACCCTTGAGTTTGCAGGCCAATGCTCTATCCACTGAGCCAAACTGGTTAGGGCTAAAATATTTATTGTTGAAGGTATTACATATGTCCCCTTTTTTCTCCCAGTGACCCCTTCTAGCCCGCCCCACCCCCCACCCCAGGCCACCACCACCCTATTGTCTCTGTCCATGGGTTATGCATATAGGTTTGCAATATTTTAGATGAAGTTCTAATAACCTCTTTAATAAGAGTGGTCTTATAATATAGTTAGGAAGAGACAAATCAAAAAGCAAAAGGGCAAAGGCAGTTAAAAAAATAAAAGAAACAAATGGTCAATTAAGCATAAAGAAAGCACACAACTTTACTAATTAAGGTAAAGCACATTGGTGAGATATGAATTGGCAGTATTTTTCTACAGGTTAATTTTGAATTTTATTTACTTATAAACTTAAATAAAATAAATCATTACCTTTCACCTATTGCAATTCTGAGAATTTACCCTAAAATGTCATCAGAAACATACGCAAAAATGTATGTAGAAAAGTGTTTATTGTAGAATTGTTTGTAACTATAAATGTTGGAAAGAACTTAATCAACCATCAGATATTTGTTAGATAACTTATAGTATAACTACATTACAGAATACTATGCACCCATTAACAATGATATGGCATACCAGTGAGATATCTGACATGGTGAAATTTGCATGATCTGTTGTTAAACAAAACAGGCAATTTATACAAAAAGATGTAAGTTGTGGTATTATTTGGCTAAGAAACATTTCTCTACGTTTGTATCAGATTCTTATGTATTCTACAAACACAGTTTACATGTTTAGAAGGTGGAATTGTGGAGGATCTTAATAAGTTCTGTGCTTCTCTATGTTTCCTTTTTTTATGTGAAATAGGCATGACTAACTTGCATGATGATGATAATGAAAGATTTATGGCCCTGTCAGGTCTTTTACTAGGATTTTACTATTCCTTGGAAAATATTTGTGTTCTGACTTGACTCTAGTTTGTAACTTTAAACCCTGCTCATTTAAAATGAAGCAACAGCTCTCTCTTTCTCCCTCAGGGCGCTACATCTTTCCTTGTATATATTGGCATGCAAGAGCTGGAACAAGAGTGAGTCGGTGTCTTCTCACCAGCCCCAGCAGTGTTTACCGGTAAGAATATTACTATTATGGCACCTGTCCCAACATAGTCACATTATGCAATTTTACTGAACCGAGAACTGTGTGTGTGTGTGTGTGTGTGTGTGTGTGTGTGTAACATTCCAAGAAGTGAGCTAGTAAAACAATAAAAGAAGTGCTGGATGAGAGCTCCTGGGAATGCATTGTATACACTTTCAGACACAAGACCCGAAACCTAGCTAGCAGAAGGACTGCGTGGACAATTGGACCATTTTTCTTGCTACTTTCTATGTTTCTTACAAAACAAACCAATGTTTGCAGCTACTCTTGTGTTTAAATCCAAGTAAGCTACCTTCAAGTTACCTTTTAACATGCCTGTGGAAAAGATAGAATACATACTTTTGTGAACATGGGGATTGAGAAAGGCAGAACACTTGGGTCAGGTAGGCCAGTTCTCCAGCTGTGTAATGTGATGTTTTTAATGTTAATGCATCTTTTTAGAAAATATATATTTTTATTGATTTCAGAGAGGAAAGGAGAGGGAAAGAGAGATAGAAACATCAATGATGAGAAAGAATAATTGATTGCCTCCTGCACACCCCCAACCAGGGATTGAGCCCACAATCTGGGCATGTGCCCTGACTGGGAATTGAACCGTGACCTCCTGGTTCATAGGTCAATGCTCAACCACTGAGCCACACCAGTTGGGCCAATGCTAATATATCTTTTAACCTAGAAAGAAGTTATTAGCCTAGAAAGAGAAATCACTTAAATGTAGGATACAGAGAAGAGGATAGAATCGTACCAGTGAAATATCTTAGCAGCATGTGGATTCTTTGAGGTACTTTTAGTGTATAGTAGAATTTACACACAAAAAAATGTAATCTGCCATAAATGTCTGTTCTCTCATGTGCACGAATTTGTGCAGATGAGGGAATAAATGTGTGTTTGCTCCAATACCTGTTCCTTTGAATCAGACTGTGTTTAGTAACCTTAATCCTAAACTGCTAATGAACCACATCTACTTTTCTGAATTGCTACTAAATTATTAGGCTAAACATTTATTTTAAATAATGTCTAAAGAAAGATAGCTAACAGACTACTTGTCAGCCCAGCAGGTCAAGTAATTTTGCCCTACTGAGTGGTTACTAGGTTCAGAGTAGGATTTGTAAAGGGAATTATTGGGGAAGCAGGAACGGATGATAAATTCCTTTATTTGTGCCTTTTACCTCCACTTAAAAATGCTGCTTAATATTTTTCTGCAAGTTTATATTATTTTGTACTGCCCATTTCCTATAGAGGAAGGAAGAGCTAGAGCTCAGTGATAAACTAGACAATGACAATGGTTCAGTGGGCCATGGTGTCTTCTTCCTTTTGTGTTTCCAGCATTCGCCTGCTGCTAAGGCAATCAGAGTATGTGGCATATAAGTAGGGCATAGAATTCACTACTCAGCACTTCAGTCAACGAGTCACCGTTCTGGACATCTGTGTCAGCTGTAAGAAAACCGTGAGTGAGATGAGCTAGAGCACTGACTCCAAGCTGGATCTTACCGTTTTGTTCACATTTTGAAGGCTATCCAAATGGTGTTTAAGATGCTCCTAGATCACCCCAGTATCTATGATGACGCTTGCTCTCCACAGCTACCTAAACTTATTTCATTATGATTTGCCAAAGGTTGAGAGAAGGCGTAACCAAGAACTAAGAAAATAGATCTAAAATAAAAAAGAACAACAACAAAAATAATCAAATGCTGAATGGCTGCCCACCCATTGTGGCTCAGTGGGTGAGCGTCGACCTATGAAACATGAGGTCACAGTTTGATTCCAGGTCAGGGCCTGTGCCTGGGTTGCAGGCTCGATCCCCAGTGGGGGGTGTGCAGGAGGCAGCCAATTGATGATTCTCTCTCATTGTTGATGTTTCTTTCTCTCTCTTCCTCTCTGAAATCAATAAAATTTATATATATATATATATTAAAAAAACACTGAATGGCTACAATTGGTGGTCTAACCGGGAAGCAAAATGGCTCCAGAGTAGAATGCAAGGGATAAAAATAGGGACACAGTTGGGTAGAACAGAAAAAAACAAACATGTGCAGTCAAAACAGAGCAATGTGACTATGGCTCTGAGTTCATTGTTTTCTAAAGTTGAGGGTGATAAACATATTACATGTCTTTATTCTAGGGAACTTTTTTTCAAAGACAGAATTCTGATTCTCAAGGAGTGAGCTCTCTGTCTTTAAAGTCTGCCCCCGTCTTTTTCACACGGTGTCAGAAGGGGGATGCATCCAAAGGGGATAGAAGTACTGTAATTCCCCACATGGCCGTAGTAAAGAGTAAAGTTACATCCTGCTGGCTAGAGCAGTTTCCTTCCAGACAACGGTGATCTTCTCATAAACCGCTGGCAGTTGCCTGAAAGGGAGGTATTGTTGGTAAGTGAGCCAATGTCCTAGGGGCTGGGACTGGGCCAGCATCTTATATAACAAACATGCTGCTGATCCACTTTTGTTTGTTTTCCCAGACAAAAATGACTGCAACACATTTCAGGGACCAGACAAAAGCATTGTCTTTGTAACGCCTTAACATGCTAGCAATAGTAGATGTTCTAAATTGCTAAACTAGACAATATCCACTTTTAAATACCACAAAAAACCCAGTTAAAAGCTCAATGATCAAGTAGTTATTTGTATATTACTTTTGTAAAATGCTTACCAGTTTTGGCTTTTTTTTTTTTTTTTGAGCGGGAGGGAGACTTGGAGTGCTGCCAAAGAAGAAAATAAACCCATACTTCTGAAAATATATTCTTTACTTCCTTTCACCAGACAGAACAGGAACGAATGATTTAGTGGGACACATACTACACTAACTTTTAAACCCTTGGATACTTTGGGCAAATCATTTACTCTCCCTGAGCCCCCGGTCATTCATTTATAAAACGAGGATAAGAATACTTCCACTGACTATGCACGGTCTGATTAAACTGGTCAAATGAGATATTGCACGTGAAAGCATTTATCAACTGCAAGGTGTGACCCTACTGTAAGGACTGAAGGGTCATCTTTGTTTTCCTTGGAGCAGATGCTGGTTCTGGAGCACTGAAGTAGGGGAGACTCCACCCCAGTTCTCTCTCATTTCCCCAGGTCTGAGAGGCTAGAAGAAGAGAAAGAAGTGAGCCCTGAGAGGTGGAAATTCCTATTTATCCAATAATGTGCCCAGAAAAAGAGTTTTGAGACTTTTCCCTCCAATGAATTAAGAGTCCCTTCACTTATTTATTTATTTACTTATTTATTGTTGGTTTTTTCTCTTTTTTTAAAAGACAGAGTGGAAGGGAGGGGGGAGAGACACAGAGAGAAAAACATCGATGTGAGGGAGACACATTGATTGGTTGCTTCCTACATGTGCCTGACCAGGGAAGAGGACCTAGTATGTGCCCCCTGACTGGAATCGAACCTGGGACCCTTCAGTCTGCGGGCTGATGCTCTATCCACTGAGTCAAACTGGCTAGGGCAAGAGTCCCTTCATTTAAATGTTAGAGAAATGCATTCATTATCTAGGTTTTTGTCCAATTCTGCTTATCTAGACCTGTGTTGTCTAATACAGTAGCCCCTAGTGCAGTGATGGCGAACCTTTTGAGCTCGGCGTGTCAGCATTTTGAAAAACCCTAACTTAACTCTGGTGCCGTGTCACATATAGAAATTTTTTGATATTTGCAACCATAGTAAAACAAAGATTTATATTTTTGATATTTATTTTATATATTTAAATGCCATTTAACAAAGAAAAATCAACCAAAACAATGAGTTCACGTGTCATAGGTTCGCCATTACTGCACTAGTGACTTGTGGTCATTGAACTCTTAAATATGACTAGTCACACACTGAGATGTGCTATGTGTGACAAATATAGGCCAGAGTTTGAAAACAATAGTCCAAAAGAAAAAAGTGAAATATCTTAATATTTTTTATATTGATTACATGTCATGATAATATTTTGGACCTATTGGGTCCAAATATATTATTCAAATAAGTTTTATCTGTTCTTTATTTTAAAAAATGCAGCTACTGTAATATTTATAATTACATAGATGGTTCACTGTGTATCACTGCTCTCGACAGAGGGGAAGGAGAGACATGAGTCCTAATGGCCTTATTTACACGCTTCTTGCATTCTAGTCTCTACCCAACCTAGTGCAGGGCTGTGTTTCCTTTTCAGTCCAATTCTTAGGCAGCCAGTTCATTTGGGAAGTACATGAAGAAACCAAAGAAAGATCAACAGGAAGGCCACTCCATCATCCTTACAGCACATGGCACAAAGTAGGCCCACAGGATTCTTTCCTCCCTCCCTCCCTCCCTCCCTCCCTCCCTCCCTCCCTCCCTCCCTTCCTTCCTTCCTTCCTTCCTTCCTTCCTTCCTTCCTTCCTTCCTTCCTGCCTTCCATCCATCATGCATTCAATAAAATGGTGAATGGAGAAATTTGCAACTTCATATCTCAAAAAGACAGAACAGGAATGGATGATTTCTCTCTTTTCACACTTATGAGTTCTGAAAAGGGATTTGATTTGGTTTTCTAATGTCCTGTGTCCAAATCACTTACTAAAATCTGTTTTACAAGGTTTATATGCATTTCTTACCTCCCTTCTGAAGGTTTAGGTGCCTTGAGGTCAGGAAATGTGTTTTACATATCTGGCTTTGTATCTTAAGAGGTGCTCAGTAAATGCTGACTATTCTTTTTCTTACTTTTTTTGTTGTTGTTGACTATTCTGACCACAATTAAAATTTGAACCTAAAATGCTGTATCCTTGATTTGATGTTGATGACATATGCCTTTTTTTTTTTAAAAAAAAAAATATAGCTTGTGGTTTAAGATGCATTGCATTGTCTTTTTATCTGTTTTAAAAAGTCTTATTTATAAAGTACCTCTAGTAGTACTTAATTTAAGAGTGAATACTATCTTCCCAGATTAGATCCCAGGCTGATGAAGGAGCACTTATTCCTAAAATACAGTCCTCACTCACTTTTGTCATTTAGCAACAAACTGAAAATTGTCCCAGGAACAAACTGATAAAGCCTGTGTGAGATAAGAGAACAATAAGAGAAGAACAATAAGAGAGAACAACAGCCGCATTAACCTGGTGGCTGGGGAAGGAGAACTCAGCGGGGGTGGGGTGGTGGAGCAGGTCGGAGTCAGGCAACAGCCCAGGGCACAGTGAAAGCTCAGGGGCTCCCCGCCCAGCAAACCCCCAGAGTCTGAACAGCCTCAGCCAGGGTCGCAGGGAGGGCTTGGGGGAAGGGCTGAGCGGGCTGCAGGGATCAAAGAGAAGCAGGAAACCGCCAGCCCAGTGTTGCTCTTTGAGCACAGATAATGGAGTCCTCTGGGGTGCAGAGAATGAACACACAGAGAGATTTCAAAACACAACAGACCAGAGCTGATCGAATTCCTTTATTCTGTACCTCGAACTCACCAGGCTTCGCCTCAATTCAAAACCGCTCTATATTGAATTACAGGGCTGGGAAAAAAATAAAAGGGCGTCTTAGTGTTTTTCAAACCGTGGGTCCATCTCTCCTCAGTGTGTGGAATCTATTCAGTGGGTGGAGATTTGTATTCAAAAAACGAAATAAAATACAATGGACAGTAGAAGGGATTAGTAAGTACGAGGGATAAATATTGTCTTGTGAAAATTTTGTTGTCTGTGTGCCTGTGTGCATTTTTTTACTATGGATCTCAGTGAAACCGTGAAACTCAGGAAAAACAGATCTAGTCTATCCCCCTGCCTTATCACTGCGGCACATAAAATCAGTCCTAGGAAATGAGGCCTTGGGGAATGGAGATCCCCCCCCGCCCCCCACCCCCTCCTCATGGAGGCATCCCCCCAGACTAATGTAGAAGCCACAGACCCAATGCAGCCCCCATGGAATCAGTCAGTTCTCCGGAAAGAGGCCCAGGATCAGGCATTTCATTCTGATGAAGCTAATGCTGTTTGTCAGAAACCGTGGGCAACCTCCCTTGAAAGCTCCTAATTAAGGAGAGGGAATGAAGGGGGCAAAGGTACTCGCAGGCCTCCAAGGCGAGGCAGCCACTTGGCCACCACTCATTAGAGAGCCTGCGAACCGGGCTCTGTTTAAGGCAAGTCTGGGCGGCGGGAGGGAGAAATGAGCCCGTGTGGTTCAGCTGCTCCTCTCCTTATTCCCAGCTCTGCTCTCAGCTTTCGTGTCTCGCCTTGATTTATTTCTGGACGTTTTAGTCAAATTCAGTTTGCAATCTGCTTTATGATTTAAAAAGCAGACAAGAGTGTATATAGAAAGGCCCAGACAGGAAGAGGGCAGAAACTGTATAAAAGATTCCGACCAAATGTAAGGACATTCCCGACCCGCTCTAGACGACCACCAGTGACCCAGCAAACGCATTGCTTTCCATTTCTGAGTCTCATGAAATTAAACATCAATTCAGAGTCTACCAGGGAAAGGAAGGACCCTTAACGACAGACTTCATTATTTTCCCCAAAGCCTGAAAGACAGGGAGAGAAGTGTGTGTGTGTGTGTGTGTGTGTGTGTGTGTACTCCTTAAAAGAAGACAGAATCAAGTTGTGTAACTATAAAAAGGCAGCTCTTGTCCCATCCCAACACAAAAGAAAGTGCTGATGGTTTTACAATGGCGTGGCCACTAAAAATACCATTTAGAGATGAGGGAACTTCTTTATCGGCCCAAGAAATCAAAGTAAACCATCGGAAACCCAAGCCCCAGGAAATCCCGCTGCTCAGACACAGTATCCAGTGTTGACACTGAGACCGAGGATCGCTTTCCGAGAGCCAGGCTGCCTGGCTTAACCTCCAGCGCAGCCTTCCCTGGGCGTTCCGTTCAGGGAGACAGACATTCTCTCAGCTGTATCAGAGACATGGATTTTAGCTGTAATTATGGTCTACTGATCTGGGGTAGCCCGAGTCAAACAGACACAATCAGCACCTTATCATTAGGGGAGCAGCCCCGTCTCTCCCTGGAACAGGGCATTGGTCTGGGAGAGAGACTGTTGTGAAGAGGTTGCCTGGGGCTGCCAGCTTTGCCTCTATCTAATCTTTTAGGAGCTTGGTTTCTCCAAATGAAGAAATGTGTGCCACCCTTGAGTTGCTGGAAAACCCCCACACAAAGGCCGTGTTTAAACATGTCATACCTGGGCCCTGAGTTGCTGTGGACGAGTTTGTGCCATTCCATTGTCTCCCTCCCAGCCACCCACCCTGGGAAACTGGCACAGAACGGGTCTTCGTCTGTGTTTTTCTGTCCTTTCTTCCCAGCCCTTCCCCTCCTCTCAGTTAACCTAGTCTGAAGCCTTGGGGACACGCTGTCATCTGTTAGCGCAGAGGAAGACTGCAGGTTCAGTGGTTGCTTTCTCCCAATTTTTATTTTTGTTTTTTTGTCTCCTAATTTTTAAACAAAAAAATGAATCTCTAATAGTGGGAATTTCAAGTTAGTTGAAAGCCAGTATTAAAGATAATTTTGAGCAAAGAGATATTTCCTTCAAATCATACCATAATAGCAACACTTGCCTCATTTATGAGCCCCTTAATATGCACTTTCCTTCCTTCCTTCCTTCCTTCCTTCCTTCCTTCCTTCCTTCCTTCCTTCCTTCCTTCCTTCCTTCCTCCTTTTTATTTAAAGACATTTTTTGGGGGGGGGCAGTTTTAGGTTTATAACAAAATTTAAGAGGACGGTACAGAAATTTCCCATATACCCACCACCCCCACATAAGCATAGCTTCCCCCATTATCAAAATCACTCACCAGAATGCTACATTTAAAAGTTTATTTATTTATTTTTTGAATTTTTCTTTATTGTTGAAAGTATTACAGATGTCCCCCTTTAAACCTATTGACCCCTTTTAGCCCACACCCCAAATTTTATTATTGATGTGTTTATTTACTACCAAGGATGAACCTGCATCCACACATCATATTGACACATAATTACTCACAATCAACATTCTTTAACCTATGATTCAGGTTTTTGTTTTTTAATGTTTTTATTGATTTTTAGAGAAAGGGAAAGGGAGAGGGAGAGAGAAAGAGAAACATTGATGTGACAGAGAAACATCAATTGATTGCCTCCTATATACACCCTGACCCGGGATTGAACCTGCAACCTGGCACGTGTCCTGGATGGGAATTGAACCTGTGATCTTTTGGTGCATGGAATAACGCTCAACCAACTGAGCACACCAACCAGGACACGATTCACTCCTGGTGTTGTATATGCTATATGTTTGAACAAAGTTATAATTGCATATATCCATCATTATAATAATACTAGAGGCCTGGTGCATGAAAGTCGTGCACTTGGGCGGGGGGCCTGCTCCCTCTCACAGTCCGGGAACCCTTGGGGGATGTCCGACTGATGGCTTAGACATCCTTAGACAGCTGGCAGTCAGACATCCTTAGCGCTGCCGCGGGGGCAGGAGCGGCTCCCGCCACTGCTGCTGTGCTCGCCAGCTGTGAGTCTGGCTTCTGGCTGAGCGGCGCCCTCCCTGTGGGAGTGCACTGACCACCAGGGGGCAGCTCCTGCATTGAGCGTCTGCCCCCTGGTGGTCAGTGTACGTCGTAGTGTCTGATCGTTTCGCCATTTGGTTGATTTGCATATTAGCCTTTTATTATATAGGATATAGAGTATTTTCACTGCCCTAACAATCCTCAGTGCTCTGTCTATTCACCTCCCTTGGCAGCCAATGATCTTTTTAATGTCTCCATTTTTGCCTTTTCAAGAATATTATATAGTTAGAATCATATGTTAGCCTTTTCAGATTGGCTTCTTTCACTTAGTAATATACACTGAATGGCCAGATTATTATGACCACCTGACGTTTGTAGGCAAATTAGCTATAATTTCGCGCTGAAGTTGCTAGAGGGCCAGACCATTATAACGTCTGAATAGCACAACATACCTAACTATTGTTGCTAATCAAGTTCATCCTATCATGTTGATGGCATATCTCAATGGAGATGGCTTTTTCCAACAAGACAATGCGCCATGCCATGGTGTTCGTATTGTGCAGGAGTGGTTTCAAGAACATGGGGGAGACTTTACCTTGCTTAGGTGGCCCCCCAAATCACCAGATCTCAATCCAATTGATCATTTGTGGGACAAAGTTAAAAGAGCCATCAGGCAGCTGGTTCCACAACCATCAAATCTCACAGAACTGGACAGTGCTATTCATCAAGCATAGTGTCAGATTCCTTGCATCACCTTTCAACATCTCGTGGAGTCAATGCCAAGAAGAATCGCCTCAGTATTGAAGGCAAAAGGTGGCCCAACGAAGTACTGATGGGGTGGTCATAATAATCTGGCCACTCAGTGTATATTGAAGTTTCCTCTATGTCTTTTCATGGATTGATTGCTCATTTCTTTTTAGCACTGAATAATATCCCATTGTCTGGATGTACCATACCTTATTTATTCACTCACCTACTGATGGACATCTTGGTTGAAAATAAATTTTGGCAATTATGAATCAAGATGCTATAAACATTAGTATGCAGGTTGTCTGTGGAGATAGGTTTCCAACTTCTTTGGATAAATACCAAACATTGTGATTGCTGGGACATACAGGAAGAGTATGTTTAGTTTTTTTAAAAAACCACCAAACTATCTTCCAAAGTGGCTGTACCATTTTGCATTCCCACCAGCAATGAATAAGAGTTCCTGTTGCTCCATATCCTCATCAGCTTTTGGTGTTGTCAGTGTTCTGGATTTAAGCCATTCTAATAGGTATGTGGTGGTATATCCTTGTTTTACTTTGCATTTCCCTGACATACGATGTGGAGCATCTTTGCATACCTTATTTGCTATATATATATATGAAGTGTTTGTTAAGGTCTTTGGCCCATTTTTTAATCCGGTTGTTTGTTTTCTTATGGTTGCGTTTAAAAAATTCTTCGTATATTTTGCATTATAGTCCTTTATCAGATATGTCTTTTGCAAATATTTTCTCCCAGACTGTAACTTGTCATTTTAATTCTCTTGATGTCTTTCTTAGAGCAGCAGAAGTTTTTAATTTTAATAAAGTCCAGCTAATCAATTATTTCTTTCATAGATTGTGTCTTGAGTGTTATGTCTAAAAAGTCATCCCCATCCATAAGGTCATTTAGATTTTCTTCTGTTATATTGTGGGAGCATAAAACTTTTGGGAATATACTCTGTTATGTTATACCCTGGCAGTATAAAGTTTTGCATTTTGTGTTTATTATCCACTTTTAATTTTTGTGAGAGTGTAAGGTTTGTGTTTAGATTCATTATTTTGCATGTGGATGTCCAGTTATTCTATCATCATTGTTGAAGAGACTGTCTATTGTATTTCCTTTGCTTATTTGTCAAAGATCAGTTGACTATATTTATGGTGTTATTTCCGGGTGTTCCACTAACCTATTTGTGTGCTCTTTCACCAAGAGCACACTGTCTTGATTACTGTGGCTTTATAGTAAACCTTGAAGTTGGGTAGTGTCAGTCTTCCAACTGGATTCCCCTTTAATATTGTGTTGACTATTCTGGGTCTTTTGCCTTTTTGTGTAAACTTTAGAATCAGTTTGTCAATACCCATACAATAATTGCTGGGATTTTGATTGGCACACATATTGAATTGAATCTAAAGATCAAGTTTGGAAGAACTAATATCTTGAAAATATAAAGTCTTTCTATTTATGGAACATGAAATATCTCTTCATTTAGTTCTTTGATTTTGTTCATCAGTTTTGTAGTTTTCCTCATATAGATCATATACCTATTTTGTTAGATTTATACCTAAGTGTTTCATTTTGGGGAGGTGCTAATATAAATGGTATTATGTTTTAAATTTCAAATATACTTGTTTATTGTTGGCTTATAGGAAGGAAATTGACTTTTGTATATTAACTGTGTAATTATTAAAAATCAAATATGAAATGTGTATATATATATTTTAGAGTTGTGTAACCTCATTTTTTTCTGACCTCCTGTGTCCTGCTTTTGATAAAATTTTAATGGTTCATTTAAGAAACTCTTCAGTTTTGGAAATTCATGCAGCTGCTCAGCCTGTGGTTCAGAATTTTGCTGCTTCATCGTTTCAGATTTCTTGACTTTTCTATAGATGCATCTAGACCAGTGTCATTTTATATTTAGCAAAAGTTGGAATAGTTCATGGGGACTTTTCTGTCCTTTCCGATTCCTGAACATATTTAAGCGAGGTCATGCCACCATTCTTCTCCCTCAGTCAAGCTGAATGAAAATGTACTTTTGCTTGTTGTAGAGCAAAATGTTGTTGATGTTTCCCGGCGTTGTTGCACGATCACCGTCCACTTATTCATTTACGGAGCTCATCATCCAGTGGAAATAGATGCTGGGTTCTTACTTGATTTGGAAAGTAAATGACTAAATTGCTAAGGCTGCCATGACAACGTACTGCAGACTGCGTGGCTTAAATCGCAGAAATCACTTCTCACAGTTCTGGAGGTTGGAAGTCCAAGACCCAGGTGAAAGTTTGGTTTCCTCTGAGACCTCTCTCCTTGGCTTGCAGATAGCTGTCGGCTTCCTGCCTCTTCATATGGAATTTTCTCTGTGAGTGCACCTCCCTGGTGTCTCATTATGTGTCCAAGTTTCTTCTTCTTCTAAGGACACCAGTCAGATGGGATTAGGGCCCTCCCTAATGCTGAATTTTAAAGCAGTCACCTCTTTAAAGATGTTATCTTCAAATATAGTCACACTCAGAGGCACTGGGGGTTAGGGATTCAACATATGAATTTTGAGGGACACAATTCAACCCATAACCACGATGAAATATTTTGCCTTGGGTCTTATAAAAAAGACAAAGCTGACCTCAGTAGATTCAAGCTTTCTCCATAACATTGTGACTTCTTACATTTTCATTGTATTTTGATGGGACTCAGAACCGATCTTTGCTTCTGTTATGGGAAAAGGGGAGGTAAATCTTTTCTTCTGCAAGGTGTTATATTTCTCAGCCTGTTTACTCTCCCAAAACACAGAAGGGATGGTAAATATCCATAACAAATGAATGTTTTGCTAAGCTTGAGCTGTAGAATCTTTTAGTCAAAGCCTGTGTCTATAGTAAAGCCTTATCCTAAGGATACGGTCTAAGCCACTTTAACAGAGATGGCGATATTACCATGGCTTAAGAAGAGAGAACTTTGTCTCTCACTCCTGTAACAGCCCACAGTGAAGTAGGACAGGTTGAGATGGAAGGTCAGTCCATCCTCAAAACCCAGCCTCTTTCTCTCTACCATGTATTTGGGCATCCTTATGTTTCCAGCAGCGATACTGTGCAATCCTGCTAGGTAATGGGTGCATGAGTCTTTTTTCTAGAAGCCTGGGAGGTTCCTTGGCTCTGTCCTTGTTCCTTGGGGCTCTCGCTGATGTCATCACTTCTAGTCATCACCTACCATATGAGTGAGAGGCTGTGGCCTTCCTATTAACCCTTAGCTTTCCTCATAAGTTATCCATCTTTGAGAGATGACAGTGCTAGTTTCTCATGAACACTGTATAACTGTGAAAAATGGAAGATTTATTAATTTTTTATATCAATAGACATTGTGCTATTTCAGAATTTCCTAAATTCTCTTTTGTTCATGGTACCATTAATGTTCATGGTGTCTTCATAATTTTTTTGCCCTACAACACCCCCCAGAGTCTAAAGAAATAACTAACAATTCCAGCAGAAGATGTGAGCCTTTTCTTGCTTCAGGAGAATGGAATAGCACTTGTATTTGTGAGCTCTGTAGGCTAAACTGAGTCCATCTTTTTGAAGTTCACAGGTTGTTTGGCTTCCAGGAGATGAAGCAATTTCAGAGGTGACTCATTATCCCTTGATAAGTGAAATCATGATGTCATGCGCTCATGCCCTCCTTAGGTACACAGGCTCATGGGACTTCCGGGCTCTTAGGAAAGTGATGGGGTGGGTGTATTTGGGACGGGATCCTCTCAAATATTAGGCAACATTGTAATTTATATTACTTATTCAAAAATAATTGCTGATCATAGCAGTGCTGTTAAAGGCATATGACTATCTTTAATGTGAAATCATTTCCCAAAACTCAGTTTAAAAACAATTGCCCAAGTTGTTTTAATTATGTTTTAGTGTTCTAAACTACCCGCCCATCTTGTTGACCTATATGCTCTATGTAAACTGTCCTGTCTGTGTTGTTTTAAAACAAGTCCTTGTGCACCGACTCTCTCTCTATCATGGGAAGAAGGTAGTTTCATCCTTATCACACTATTAGGGGAATATAGTGCTTTATTTTTTTTTTAAATCTTCACTGAAGGATATATTTGAATTGATTTTTAAAAAAAATTCTCACTCAATGAGTGAGGATATTTTTTCCATTGATAGAGTGGAAGGGACGGGGAGAGACAGAGAGAGAAACATTGATGTCAAGGGCATGTGCGTTGGTTGTGGGCACACCCCTACTGGGGCCAGGGATTGAGCTGGCAATGCAGGTATGTGCCTTTGATTGGAATCAAACCTGTGACCCTTCAGTCCGAGGACACTGAAGGATATATTTTTATTGATTTTTAAAAAAATCTCACTCAATGAGTGAGGATATTTTTTCCATTGATAGAGTGGAAGGGACGGGGAGAGACAGAGAGAGAAACATTGATGTGAGACACATCCATTGGTTGCCTCTGCACGTACCCCTACTGGGGCCAGGGATTGAGCTGGCAATGCAGGTATGTGCCTTTGATTGGAATCAAACCTGTGACCCTTCAGTCCGAGGACTGACACTCTAACCACTGAGCAAAACTGGCCAGGGCTTTATTGATTTTTAGAGAGAGAGGAAGAGAGAAAGAAAGAGAAACATTGATGTGAGAAACATCAACCAGTTGCCTTCTGTACCAGGGATGGGACCCGCAACCTGGGTATATGCCCTGATCGGGAATTGAACCCGCACCCTTTTTTGGTGTAGGGGATGATGCTCCAACCAACCGAGCCACCTGGCCCGGGCAATGTAATGCTTTTATACTGTTGAGATTATGAGATGTGAGATAATAGGTTGTGAGTTTGGATCAAGATTCAATTTGGGGATTTATTTTCCCTTCCAGAATAGTTGAAGACAGAGAAGGAAACAAGTAGGTTGGGCAGGAACCCCCAAAAGTTAAAGGAAGCTATCTGATAGAAGATGTATTCTGATGCCATGGCTCACCCAATGCATGAGTCTTCCTCTGGGTAGTTGGCACAAAAAGTTTCAGAGAATCATCTTCATCCCTTTAGCAAAGGATGTGGGCAGAACCCTTCATGTCTGATGACACCCTGCATTTAAAAAAATATTTTTTATTAATTTCAGAGATGAAAGGAGAGAGAGAGAGAGAGAGAGAGAGAGAGAGAGAGAGAGAGACAGACATTAATGATGAGAGAGAATCATTGATTGGTTGCCTCCTGCACCCACTGGGGATCCAGCCTGTAATCCAGGCATGTTTCCTGACCAGAAATCAAACCATGACCTCCTGGTTCATAGGTAGATGCTCAACCATTGAGCCACACTGCCCGGGCACAACCCGTGTGTTTGATATTACATCCTACAATATCCTCCCAGTACTCTAAACAACCACCCTCCAGAGTTCCTTGTGATTCTCTTTCCACATCAGGACCTTTCATGACTCTGTCCTTTGTGCCTGCTCTTGTTTCTTTGATAAAATCCTGTCTCTCTCTTTTTAAAAATATGTTTCTATTGATTTCAGAGAGGAAGGGAGAGAGAGCGAGAGAAACATCAATGATGAGAGAGAATCATTGACCAGCTGCCTCCTCCATGCCCCCTACTGGGGATTGAGCCCACAATTCAGGTATTGTGCCTGACCTGGAACTGAACCATGACCTCCTGGTTCATGGGGCAACACCCAACTACAGAGCAACACTGCCGGCAGAATCCTCAGTGGTCTTACTCTTTAGTATGGAGTTATTTCTTCTGTCATCTGTGCCCCCCACAGTGCTTGGTTCGCAAGTCTGTAAAAGCAGAGTCCGCCTTACTGTACTATTTTTGTCTTTTACTTCCACCACGTGACAGAGTCTATTGCTTAGTTATTTTTCTTCCTAACACATTGCAGGGATACTTAAAAGGCTGTCAAATGTAAAATGGCAAGGGGGCAGGGGATGGGAAGAGATTAATCAAATAACTTATATGCATATATGCATAACCCATGGACACAGACAATAGTGTAGTAGGCCTGGGGTGGGGGGAGTTCAGGGTGGTGGGGGTCTGTGGGGGGGGGGGGAAAGGGGACACTGTAATACTTTCAACAAGAAAGATACATTTTTAAAAAGTCAAATGGCTTCTCATACATTAGAGTGTGCATGGTCCAGAATGTTTCAAGCTTGAATGCATGTGTTTGTCTTGATTTTCCACTTCTATAGTGACGCGTCGTGTGGGACAGTCACTTAGATTCACTGGACATTTTGCTTCCTCTATTAAAAGTTGCATTTTTCTAGATGACATCAGAGATGGCTTTTAGTCTTACATCCATTGTCTGTAATCCAGGTCCTTTCATGTGACCTCAGACAAGTTATGTAATCTCTTTGCTAAATGAAGAAAATACTTCTAAATTCCAGGAATGGTTGTGAGGATTAAATAAGATCTAGAATGCATTTAGATTGGTTCAGTAAATAAATGTTTGTTGATCATCTGTCTAGGTGGTAGGTATTAGGGCTCTAGAGATGACTAAGACACTATCTCTATTCTGGGGAAGTTACAATCTAGAAGGCTGGCCTGGGACATAATATGGGCTCAGGAACTGTGGGTCCTCTTCGCCTTTCCCTCCCTGGCCTATCAGATATTTAACACGGGGATTTGGAATAGAACGAGGAGACAGCTTTACATTTTACATTGTTTTTCACCTGGTATTTAATACAGCGATGAATCTTACTTCAAGCCCTGAAGCCAAAGCTCATGTCAATCCTTAATAGTGAAAGGGATGACATAATTAGAAAATAACGAGGCCAGACAAGAACAGCCCAGATGAGATGGGAGTTGAGTGCTTCAGAAGAAGAATGTGGTGGGAGTAACTGGCCCAGCCTGGGAACAGCATTTATGATGTCCTTATCTTATAAAGAAAAAAAATCATTTCTGGTCTATTAGCAGAGGAACAAAGTAAACACAGAGACTAATTTTCCTAATGTAGTAATTTCATGTGTGTGTTACACGCAATAAAAGAATTGCTCAAGAAGGTTATGCTGGTTCTTTCAAAACAAGCCACCCAGTGGGTTTGGCCGCCAGGAAAACTGCCTACACATTTTAAAGATGCTCACTAGCCATTCGGTTGTTGTTGTTGTTTTTGCAGATATCAAGAGTTCATCCCTTTTTATTTCTGAGTAGTAGTCCCAGTTATGAATGTATCACAATTTGTTAATCCATTCACCTGTTGATGAACACCTGGGTTGCCTCCATTTGACTATTTCAAATAAAGCTGCTATGAACATTTATGACAAAGTTTTATATGGTCATATGTTCCTTTACTTAAGAGGGTAGTAGTTCTTTAAATTTTTTTTAGGAAAAAAATTAAGGAAAAATAAAATTAAGCATTTTAAAGTAAACAATTTAGTGGCATTTAGTACATTCCCAGTGTTGTACAACTATCACTTCTAATCAGTTCCAAACATACCATCACTCTAAATTAACAGCTCTTCCCCTTTAAGCAGCTTCTCCCCATTCTACTCTCCCTGCCGCCTAGCCTCCATTAATCAACAATCTGTATTGTATCTCTATGGATTGATTGATTTATATATTTCATATAAATGAAATTATACAATATGTGATCTGGCCATTCAGTTTTTTAAAATATATATTTTTATTGATTTCATAGAGGAAGGGAGAGGGAGAGAGATATGAACATCAATGATGGGAGAGAATCATTGATTGGCTGCCTCCTGCACGCCCCCTACTGGGGATTGAGCCTGCAACCTGGGCTTGTGTCCTGACGGGAATGAACCATGATCTCCTGGTTCATAGGTGAATGCTCAACCACTGAGTAATCCAACAATTTCTTCACAAAGCTGTACTTGACTACTTACAATTAAAAACACACCAAGGTGAGAAAGTCAGAAAACGCTGGACTGTTTTTTGTTGTTTTTTCTCTTAAAGCATCAACTACTTGGCAAGTTTGGCTGAGTGTGTTAATATAGTGAGTTATATCAATAACAAATAATGAGATAAGTGTCAAAGTAGGGGAAGGAATTCTCAATAGAGGAGAAAAATCTTTAAAAGCATTGAGATAAAAAAGGAGTGTTCAGGAATGTCAAGGCTGTGTTTCAATTGCAAGGTGGGCCATGAAGCTGGTATGATTGGAGGTGCCTCCATGCAAATAGTCCTTTACATAGTTCACAAGGGGTTGGGACACTGTTTTGTGTGTTGTGCCACCAAACGTTTTTAAGCAGGACAGTGAAAGTCTTATTTTCAATTGGCATTTGGTCAGTCCGCCCACCTGTCCCTGTGTCTTCTACAGAAGTCAGTAAGAACTTCCAGATTTCCAGGTGCAGGTACCATTCATGGTCTCCAGCTTCGGCAGATAGGATGTAGAGGCCTAACTCTGGAGCAATGGGGCATTAGGATGTGTAGCTGGAGGAAAATCTTTGTAGACTCAGTGGAAAAAGCATAAGGACTATCCCGGAGCCTCGGCAAGGGACCACAAGGTTGCTGTGGTTGTACAGACAGAATGAAATATGCTTGCAGCACTATCTCCATTTGCAACTGGGAGGATTCTGTCTCCATGTAAATGATGTGAAATGAGTAGTATGTCAAGTGACACCAATGCAAACTTGATTCTTTTTTTGCTGCTGTTTGTTAATCCTCACCCGAGGATATTTTTTCCATTGATTTTTGTTGTTGTGTTATGCCACTCCTCCTCTTCAAACCATGAGCCCAGCTCTTTTGCTTTCCTCCACAATCATCTCCTTGGTTCTCAGATCATTGTTCTGTACTCGTTTAGGAAATTGACACCTTAGTAATATGTGTCTTTTCTTCTCAAATTTTGCCATTATCCTTGTTAATTTTGATATCCTTGGAATGTCATGTCTAGCACCCTTACAACAGGGACACTGAACCCCTATTCTGATGACCTTTACCTCTATTTCTCCCCAGCACTTATTTCAAAAATTGCATCTTAAAATTTTCTAACCACAAAGTTCTTTCATTTCTAACCTCAAAGCTCTATCCCGTCATTGCTCCCACCAGTCCCTCTTCCTTCCTCCCTACTGAACCTGGTTTTCTGCCTATCACACCTCCCAGCTCTGGCTGCCTTCTTGGCTTCCCATTTGCTAAGTTCTTATTAGTTTCACTTCCCTCCCTGAACTCTCCCAGAACCAATGTTTCCACATCCTACTACCCTATGAGCAGCACCCTACTTCTCTCTGCCCTTGGGCCATCTACTAATTTTGGGTAATCCTTAGCCTTTGAGAGATCTGACCATTATTGTTATAGCTAGTATTTCTGGGTAAAGTGTTGCTGGAGTGAAAGCACATAATTAGACAGAATCCATTTAAGTTAGTTATTTTTAATCCAGCTGGACAGAAGTACCATTCAGTGTTCTTTTTATTCAGACATTTCTGTATTATTGACCATTCAAAACTTTTACCTACTCTTAAAATCTCTATCCATTTTCTCCCTCCCTCATTCTTTTTATTTTTAATATATATTTTTTATTGATTTCAGAGAGGAAGGGAGAGGGAGAGATAGAAATATCAATAATGAGAGAGAATCATTGATCTGCTGCCTCCTACACTGGGGATGGAGCCCACAATCTGGGCATGTGCCCTAACCAGGAATCGAACCATGACCTCCTGGTTCATAGGTCAACGCTCAACCACTGAGCCACACTGGCTGGGCCCTCCCTCATTCTTAGCAGCTGCCCTGGCTTCTTGCTTCACATAGGAAATAGAAGCCACCAATGTAACTCACCTCACCTATGTTTATCTTCAGCCTTGTTGTCTTGTTCCCCATCTTTCCAATTTCTGCTTTTGTCTCAAAAGAAGAAGCAGTCAGTGGAGAAAGATCTTTCCATGGTTATTCTTGACTCCATTGTTTGGCCAGTTCTAGAATTTTTACCAGTGATGAGTCAGGTCCACGTATGTTCCCTTTGTTTACAACCTCTCGGTTCCTGCTTTTCCTGGGTCTGATCTCATGGAGACTGGCACATGCTGGCCTGGTCCTGGAAGATCCAGTAGCTGCCATTTCCTCAGATGCACTGTACCCAGAGCAGGGGGTCTGTGAGGATTAGCTGAGCTGTTGAAGGGTGAATAGTCAGCTGCCTGGGGAGAGCCCCAAGTTAACTGTCTTCCAGCTGACCTTTATTTTTCCCTTAACTCTCTGAGACCAAACTTTTATTTTTTAAAATATATTTTATTGATTTTTCACAGAGAGGAAGGGAGAGGGATAGAGAGTTAGAAACATCGATGAGAGAGAAACATCGATCAGCTGCCTCTTGCACACCTCCCACTGGGGATGTGCCCGCAACCAAGGTACATGCCCTTGACAGGATTCGAACCTGGGACCTTTCAGTCCGCAGGCCAATGCTCTATCCACTGAGCCAAACCAGTCAGGGCTGAGACCAAACTTTTAAAAAAATTTATTTTTCAGCTACAGTTTGCATTCAATAGCATTCCGCATCAGTTTCAGATGTACAGCAAAGTAACCGGAAAACCAAGCACCCACCTGGCCCCATACCCCGGCATCTCAACATTATTGACTATATTCCCATGCTATTCTCCACATCTCTGTGGCTATTCTGCAAATACCAATTTGTCCTGCTTAACCCCTTCACCTTTTTCACCCAGCCCCCCAACACCCCTCCCCTCTGACAGCTGTCTGTCAGTTCTCTGTCTCCACTTTGTTTGTTGGTTTATTTTATTTATTAGATTCCACATATAAATGAGATCATATGGTATTTGTCTTTCTCTGGCTGGCCTATTTCACTTAGCATAATACCCTCTAGGTCTGCCCATGCTGTGACCGAACTTTTAACCTCATGCTCCTGCTCAGCTCTCTGATCCCCACTGGGACTAGAATTTCAGCAGAACTTTGCCTGCTTGGCTGGTATCATCAGTTAGGTTGCCCTTCAGTGAAGAACTGCTTTTTTTTTTTTTTTTAATATGCTTTTTATTGATTTTAGAGAGAGAGGAAGGGAGAGGAATAGAGAGACAGAAACATCGATTGGAAACATCAATAGGCTGCCTCTTACAGGACCCCTACTGAGGATCGAGCCCACATCCTGGGGATGTGCTCTGACCAGGAATTGAACCTGGGACCTCTTGGTCAATAGGATGACACTCAATCCACTGAGTCACACTGGCCAGGCCAGCACTTAAGATTTTAGTAATCTTAAGCAGAAAGAAGTCTTGTTAGAAAGATGTTGAGGGCGCCAGGTATGAGCGAGAGGTTGCAGGATGAGTTTGACAAGAAGCCGGCAGCTCCAGGAGGCCAGGAGGGAGGTGGCACACCAGACATCTGGCCAGAAGGCTGCGGCTTGGCTACAGGCACGGTTCCTGCTGCTGGAGCTGTGGACAGATCCTAACTGCCCCCAGCTGCCCTGCTGGCTCTCCAACATCCGAGCGCCTCCTTACCATACTTACAGTGATGAGAAAGATGGTTCCGCTTCATGTAATACCTGCCAAATGATGGGAAAAGAAGCCTGATTTGCTTCACTCTGTTTCACATTCAGTGGTTCAGTGCTTCCCTTCATTTACTTGGAGACAGAGATGCTACCATTTTATTTACAACACAGGGAACAACATTTCCAAATGATGGTGCCTCCATCGCCTCTGAAAACGAGCTTGAGGGATTTAGAACCATTGCAGTAAGTAAGCAGCAGTGTATTTATTTTGTAATAAGATAACACACCTCTGACCTAATTTCCAACACATTTTTCTCTTTTTATTTCACCTGGCTTTTTGTCTATAGAAAAAGAGGCCCAGTTGAAAATTCAATGTTGAGGTAAGAACATTTCCTCTGTCAAACCACGATATAACCCAAGGATTAGTAAGTTTCTGTGAATATAAATATGAAGTACCAGTCACCAAAACACACCAGTTCTCCCAATTTGCTCCTCTGTGGACTTGTTTTGTGTGTTGACATTTCTAATCTACTCTTAAGTAGATTCCTACATAGCACAAGTATGGTATGAAAAACAGGAGAGGCTGAAATATTTCAGAAAAAACTTCTAAATGGCAAACACGAAAGCCTGCATTTCCCCTTCTGCTTTTAGCAAAGGGGCTGGAAACACTGTTAGAAGTAGTTATTTTCTCCACACTGTCATCACCCTCAGATCACATGGGCTTGGGTTGGTAGCTTGTTTACTTTCTGTTACAGTCTGGCATGCTGCAGTTAAATGCCTATAATTAAGAGTCACATTTTTTTAGACTTTTCAGACTCTAAGCCAGGATACCAATAAAGGTTTACACAATCCACTTGCTGGAATTTTCTCTGTCATCTTGGTTATCAGTGTTGAATGACAAAGCCAAATGCTTTTACCAGAAGTGCTCCACAGGCTTCTTGGGGCTTTAGGAAGAGAAATTGCTTTGTGTATTAGCCTTTTTTCTCAGATAGACCCGAGTGGTCATGAAATCTTGTTTGCCCTGGTCTTTAATGGAAAATAATAGTGCTCCATGCCATTGCATAAGTATTCAAGGACTTACTGATGGCAGTGATTATAAAACTTTATTAGTGTATTGATAATTTATATTAACATAATCCTATATAATAAAAGCTCAATATACTAAGTGTCTGGTCAACTGGTCAGCCGTTCAACCAATCAAAGCATTATAAGCTAATGATATGCTAAGACTGCTCAACTGCTTGCTATGACGTGCACTGACCACCAGGGGGCAGAGAGTTGACTGGTTGACCAGTCGCTATGATGTGCACTGACAACCAGGGGGCAGATGCTCTGACTGGTAGGTGAGCTTGCTGCTGGGGACTAAGTGAAACAGGCCAGACATAACCTGGAGCCCTCCCTCGGTCCCTCCCTTACTGGCCAACCTCTGTGTTCCTCCCCGGACCCTATTGTGCACTGATGGGGTCCCTCGGCCTGGCCTGCGCCCTCTTGCAATCCAGGACCCCTCAGGGGATGTTGGAGAGCCGATTTCAGCCTGATCCCACAAGCCAGGCTGAGGGACCCCACTGGTGCACGAATTTGTGCACTGGGCCTCTAGTAGGGTAATAATTCTGCAATTCAAATTTTCTTGTGTCTTGTTTATGTACATTGCTATGTTGGAATTTTCACAATTCACACCCCCTGTAATGACACAGCAGCCAAGGAAATGTGCCGCTCAGACCCCCTGCTGTGCTGTGTGTAATTGGTGGAAAGCCCAGCATCTGACCTCTCAATCTATCATTGCATTTCCCCCAAGGACACCCTTCGCACAAGCTGTTAGCCAGTGACTACGCGTGGCAGGCACACGAAGGCGAGTCAATTCTGGCAAAAAAGCAGTTTTTTCTCTTCAGGGCAACTTTGGTTTGAGCACTCTGCAATGGTCTGGGTGAGGCATTTTAGAGTGGTCCTGCAGACTGAGTCTCTACTTACCCAATCCTCCTCCATTTCCTCTCGCCTTCACATAGACAGACCTGCATGGTGGTCCGAGCGCTTGCCCCACCTCCTTCCCCCCCTCCCATTTTTCTCTCTAATAGGTATTTTAAATACATCTCTTGCATGTTTAATCCCATCTTAGAATGTCTTTCAAATTGTTTTTACCACTTACAGTTTTCAAAGTTCCAATCTTAAAAAACTTTTTTGATTGATTTCTTATCTTTTTAACATTTCTTTTTAATTGTAGTTGACATAGAATATTGTATTAGTTTCAATGTACAACATAGGGATTCAACCTCCAAGTGACCACTTTTTCTGGTTGCTGCACCTGCTTATTCTCGTCATGGTGGTTCATTTCTTCCTGCATATTACGATATTTTATGGAGACCTATTTGCAGTGAAGACTTATTTGAAGGGCTCTGTGATTCTTAGGTTATGAATGTAAAATAACAGTTTTGAGTTTTCTTCTGAATGAACCCTAGCAAGTTCAATGTCTGCATGAGTTATAATATTAATTCTATGGCTTCTGAGTTTTGCACTAAACAGATGATTTAAATTTGTACTTAGATGGCCAGATTTTTCCTGTTACTTTGGTTAGGTGAGTAATTTTTCTGGATTTGCTTTTTTCATAAACTAGGAAGCTCGTTGTGTTTCTCTTATCTGGGGGCTCAATTCCAGCTTCGATACTCTAACTGAGCCCCCTGACGGCACGCCTGCATTCTCTCATGGATATTAAAACCTCAGCCCTAGAGTCTTAGAGCAGTTTTTATTTTTGCTTCTGGAAATAGCCCTTTTCTTCTTTGAAGCAGAGCTATTAAAATAAATTAATTTTATTTTGGCCATCATTGCTACATGTTTGTATCTGTGTGTGTTTCCATTCAAGTCAGACCAGTCCATCATGTCTGGGTAGGACTCTGTGGCATTGACTATTATCTTCTGAGTAATTGCCGTGTAGGCAGTATACACTCAATATTTTTCCTACTCTCTCTATTAGAGCTTCATTTAACTTTTAAAATTATCCGTCTTATCCTAGCTCCCTTGAGTAGTTTATAAACTCCTTCGGGGAAGGGGCAATGTTTTGTTCTTTTTGTATTCTGTCTCTTCAATGACTGTTTTAAAAATTCACTGTTAAAATGTCTTATCCAAAAATCATTTGTGAGGCGGCTCCATGGGAAGTTTTAAAAATGTGCATTAACTGTGGAAGAACTGTATCTCTTGCCAAAACAGGGTTCAGGCTTTGGAACGAAAGGCGATGAGGTATGTTTATAGTGTTTGAGGGTAGATACAATATTGAAGAATATCTTAATGTGAGTCATGCGATCGAGGTCACATGAGCAGCAAGGTCATGTTTATGCTCTGCTTTACATTCTTACCTTAGAGTAAATGGTTTTAAATCCAATCGTTGCTATGGTTACCAGCTGAGGCAGGTAAAACCAGACTGCACCAGTCTTAGCCACACTGCAAAGCTGTTGCTTTCTCTGTCATAGACCTGGGGAGATGCCCGTGGGAACCTTTTCAGCCATTCTGCTGCGTGGACAGATGCAAAAGGGAGAAATGTTAATATTTCAATGGGGGCAACCCTTGACCAGCGGAGGATGGGAGACTGGACAACTCATCTACTTTTTCATCCCTCATGTGAACAACGCTGGATCACATTCTATGCAATTTCTCAAAAAGTCTCTAATAGAATAAAGGCCCAGTTGCCCACAGTGAAGACCAATTTGATAATAGTATAGTTTCTCTTTATCCATGGTTTCACTTTCCATGGTTTCAGTTCCCCGAGTCAACTGCTGTCTGACTAAGAGAAACTTCTATAAAGAAACAATTCGTAAGTTTTAAATTGGGCGCTGTCCTGAGCAGCGTGACGAAATCTTGTGCCATCTAGATTTATCTCACTCAGGACACGAATCATCCCTTAGTCAGGATGTCTTCACTGTATACGCTACCAGCCCATTAGGTGTGGTATCTCAGTGCTGTTTCAAGTAACCCTTATCTTACTTCATAATGACCTCAAAGCACCAGAGTAGTGATGCTGGCATTTCAGATATGCTAAAGAAAAGCAAGTGAAAAGGTATATGGGTAGGAAGAAACGTAATTTATATAAGGTTTGATACTATCCATGGTTTTAGGCATCCACTGTGGCTCTTGGAACATATCCCCCTTGGATAAGGGGGGGGACTACTTACTCTACAACATTGGTTTATCTTTCTTTTCCTAATTTCACTTTTACTAAACCCCTTACTCTTGCTCCTTAAGATGAACTACCCCCAAATTACATTTACATTGTCATAGACTCTTTTTTTTTTTTTTGAGAAAACCTAGGCTAAGACATCTAAACTGACATATCATAGGACAGTTGGTGAACCAACATATCATAGAAGAGTTGGTGAAGGGGCCTAATTTCTCTGAAGGGGAGGTTCATCTTTATAAAATAATTTGTAAATCTTATTTAGAAATATATGCCTGTTGACATGTTTGGCCAAGATGAAGAGTAGGGCTTTTAGGATCCCGGCGCCTTGGATTTTGTTGTGGGAATCTTTAAGCCACGGGTGCCACGGAGGGTTGAATTGGTAGGGAGAGGTGGGGAGGTGGACTGGCACTACAGGGCCCGAAACTGCAGAACTGAGGACTTGAAAGAAAGTGCATATTGTTCTTCCATATTTTGAGCTCTGTATTCTCAACTATCTTCTTTTTTTTTCTCAATTGAAAAAAAATTGGCATTCTTTAAAAGAAGTGCTGTAATCATGTGGATCCAACTGCTAATGGAATCAAGATTCTGGTGTCCAGGGTGTATAGACCAGATGGCTAGCCAGAATGCTCCTTGAATAAAACCCATTCTTCCTTGACTGATACACCAATTCGTGACAATAAGATACTCCAGAGTGGAGGCCAAAGAGAATAAAATGCTCCCTAAATGCTTTAATCCAAATTGCCCAAAGTGCATATTTCCATACGCCGGGGAAGTTTTAGTGTATTCCTTTCACAGTGGCTCTGATGAGCCCTATTCATAGTAGGGGACACTGGTTTGATGTTCAGCCACATCTTTTTGGGGAGTTATGCCTAACAGAGCTTGAAAGGGACTTAAGAGACAAATCTTGTTTATCTCTTGAGCAAACATTTACAGATGGCCTGGCCAGTGTGGCTCAGTGGTTGAGCGTTGACCCGGGAACCAAGAGGTTTGATTCCCAGTCAGGGCACATTCCCGGTTGTGAGCTCGATTCCCAGTAGGGGGCGTGCAGGAGGCAGCCCATCCATGTCTCCCTCTCATCAATGTTTCTATTTCTCTATCCCCCCCTTCCTCTCTCTCTAAAAAGTCAATAAAACACATGAAAAAAAAAGAATATTTACAGATGGACTGGTATAGAAATTGATCATATCAAGAAGAGCCAACCTTTATATGAAACATGAATTCTCTCAAGCTTGAAAAGATTGTTAGGTAAAACATAGGTGGTATTGAAAACAATAACAACAGCAAAATTATCAAGATTCTGCCTGTGCTAGGCTAGATACTGTAGCTAGATACTTTCCACATACCATTTCTGATCCTCAGAACAACCCTGCAAGGTCAGTATTATTCTCCTTATTTTCCAGTGGAAGATAATGGTACGCAGAATTCCTCACCCAAGGACATACAGTTGGCAAATGGCAGAGTTTGGATTAGAATAGTCATCATCAGCATCATACTCACGTGGATTGTTGTGTGCACACTGCTGGCCACACCTGGGACGAGCACTTTACATATGTTATTTTTGTTGTTGCCCATAATAACTTCTTGAGTTAGTCATATCATGCCCATTGTATATATGAAGAAAGTAAATTTTGAAGGTTGTTACTTCATCAAGGTCATACAGTGGGTACGTGGCAGCTCTGGAATTTTAATTGGGATATGAAGGGCTCTAATGCCTTCACCCTTTCTACCAGCACCCTGAAAACAGACTTCTCATATTCTGCCCTGTGCCTGTCTCAACTGACATGTTTCTGTCAAGCATGTGAAAGGGTAGGTTTCATTTTTCACTGTTTCCCCCACGAGTCTGACTAATGCTGCTATCTTTGAGGACCTGCTAACATGTCTAGCTTAAGCAATGTGCAAAACAACCGCTGAGAATAAAACCTCTTCCTCCCAGGCCTCTCTTGGGCACGGTTCAGTGTCTGGGCTAACAAGACCTAGAGGTGACCCCGCAGGGTCAACCAGTGAAACGTTGGTATCTCTGGTGCCTCGTGAAGCAATGAGCAAGATGTCATAGGAAACAGGCACATTTTATGGTAAGACAGTTTCATTTGTGGGATTTCTTCAGTGTCTAAGGAGCCATGGCAAACTGGAAAGCTCCATTGACAATTGATTCTGATGGCTACTGTTACAGTCTCCTTCCTTCTGACACAGCATGCTTGTTTCTTAAGTAGCAGAATGATAGATCCTCAGGATGAAAGGTGGGGAGAAATCATTTCAGGGGTAGGTTGCATAGCAACTTTCTGGGTTTTAGCAAAGCGTCTTTGAAATTTCTGTGTTGGAAGAAAAACCTAAGAACAATACAAAGGAGGGAAATGACATTCTCCTTTTTATTTCTAGAGTGAGCAACAAGGTGTCAGACTATTTTATTTTCTCTTTGAATTCTTAAAACATCCAGTCTCTCTTTTTCCACTCACCCCTGAAAATATCTCACCTAAATAGAAAGCATGACTATTGTTGAGAATTCCTTAAAATACACGTAAGGCTTCTTAGCTAATTCCTAAATAGCAGAACAATGCAACACACAAAAATACGGTTTTCACACGCACTGGAATTCAACAGCTAAAGAGGAATGTGTATGGATAGAAATGGGACCCACCACTAATTAGCTGCACTAGGTTGGAGAAGGCTCTTGACATCTGTGAACAGTTTCTATATCTATAAATTGGGGTCATCTCTTTTAAGAACCTCTACGTTTTCCAGTTCCTGAGATTTTTGTGTATTCTACTCTCCACAAGGGCAAGATTACATTATAATATAGATGATACCTAAAGAGAAAAGATGAACTCCTGATTATAATCTTCTGCTAATTTATGAAATAACTTTTATTTCCCTATTCCCCCATGTCTCATATGTGGTTGTGGTTTTTCTTCACTGACTTTCCGTCTAACTTTCCTGAAAAGGGACATCAATGGGTTATCTTCATGTAATCTCTGTTAAGAGACCAATTCCGAAGAGGGCAATCCAGCTGGTGCTGGCTCGCCTTTGCTATGACAATGCCACTAGAAAAAGAATCTCTGCCAATGACTTAAGGAAGTCCAGGTGCCAGAGTGAAAGAGCAGAACCCGGGGCTGGATCTGATTTTCCAAATCCTCTAATGTGACTTGATGGCAAACTCACAAGGTGGTCTTTCATAGGCTAATATCTTCTCTTTCTTCTTGCATCCCAAATGAGGGAAGAGAGTGTAGAATCTGGTCCTTTGAAAGGAAAATGCCTGCCACACTTTTCCCTCATGCCACAAGAAATAAGAGGAAAGGGAGATCTAATATTTAAATGTCCTCCTTAAGTAAGGTGCTTGCTATGGTAGACCACAGTCAAGAAAACCGTAGCTTCTTTATTTTGCAGATAAAGAGACTGAGGTGCCGAGTGGTTAGAGATCTCAAAAATTACACAGCAGCTAGACATTCATGGAGTAAGAATTCAGTCCTAGATGTGTCTCCTTTCCAGGTCCTACTGTGCTTGGCTCCACTGCCTATAGCAGTGATGGAGAACCTATGACACGTGTGTCAGAGGTGACACGCGAACTCATTTTTTGTTGTTGATTTTTCTTTGTTAAATGGCATTTAAATATATAAAATAAACATCAAAAATATAAATCTTTGTTTTACTATGGTTGCAAAGATCAAAACATTTCTATATGTGACACGGCACCAGAGTAAAGTTAGGGTTTTTCAAAATGCTGACACGCTGAGCTCAAAAGGTTCGCCATCACTGGCCTATAACAACTGTCGACATGAAGTTAGGTTATTAATGTATTTTTGAGTTCAGAGATTTGAGTTGAATTATAAATGTTTTATAATGGAATCCTATAAAAATAGTGGTATGGACAGTCTTCTTAGGATTTGGTGCCAATTGAGCTACTTTTTACCTATCAAGTTTTCATGGCTTTATAAGTAAATGTACTCAGGAAAGGGGAGACAATATGTCCCTGTAACAGAGTTTGGGGGTTCCAGGGGTATAGCTCTCTCAGGAAGCAGCCTCTGATGATAGCCTCCACACAGGGCTTTGCACAAAATGTATCATTGGTGGAAATTTAAAAGTGACCTTTTCCTGAACTCCCGAGGAGGGTAAGTCGATGAGAAAGTGTCATCTACACCACCTTTTCTTTAGTTCTAATCAGAACATGTTGGTTAAGATTTCTGAAAGTCAAATTGCAATCAGGCAGTTGTTGTCTTCATATAAGCCAGTATATGTTAGGGTGAAGTAGCAACCACAAGAGCATAGCAAAGAAGAGGCATGGGTAGATGGTATTCCCCCTCCCCCTCCTTTTATTTTCACAATATTCTTTGCTAGATTGCTCAGCATCATCTGTTGGTGACTGAAAACTTGGATAATTAAGCTCACTTTTTGCCCGGCCAGAGTGACTCAGTTGGTTGAGTGTCATCCTGTGCACCGACAGGTTGTATGTTTGGTTCCCGGTCAGGACACATACCCGTGTTTCAGGTTTGATCCTCAGTCAGGGAGTGTATAGAAGGCAACCTATTGATGCTTCCCTCCTACATTGATGTTTCTTTCTCTCTCTTGCACTCCCTTCCTCTCTTTACATATGTTCTACGTAGGGTGAGGATTAAGTTAAAATAATAATAATAATAATAATAATAATAATTTAAAAAATTAGGATAAACCCACTGTTCATGGCTTTGAAAGCAAGACCTTCTGACTAACTCATTTCTGAGTCAATATTTCCGAGGCATGCTACAGCACCATCTCAGTTTGCCCTTGCTTCCCTGTTGCTGGAAATGTTAAGGAGTATTATTTCTTTTGGAGACTTTGCCCACCCCTTTGCCTTCAACCTACCAAAACAAAATAAGCATACCTTGGAAAATCCAGTCAAATATAGACTGCACTTGACCTTTTACTAATATTTTTAGCTCTATCAGATGGAAAGTAGACACACCGCTCTGCCCCACTTTCCCTGGAAGTAGACTTATTGACATCATCCTAACTCTTTAGTCAGGCTTTACACAAAGCCTCCTGTTTCCAGTTCCAAATGCAAAGCCAATGCTTGCAGAGGCCCTGGTTCATCTATTGATGGAAATGTCCTAGGTTTCTTTGGTCTGACCAAACCTGCTCCCAGTTGGCTTTTTTTCTTCTTTGGTTGCTTAGCAGAACAGGTAACGCTGAAACCTAAGTTATGACTGTTGGTTAACAGCTTTCCATCTTTCAGTATTTTGTGGAAAATAGTCATCTGCTATCATCACCTCTTCTTTCACTCTCTCTCTCTCTCTCTCTCTCTCTTTTTTTTTCTGTGTGGGATCCTGCCCTTAAAAATGAATTTTTGTTATTTCAAAGGAAGGAGCAGAGAGAAATATGTTGGGCCTTTTCTTGTTTTGTTTTTCTATCCACTGAAATTAACAGGAAGATCTTTCATTACCTGAGCTCTTTTTATTGATGACTAATTTCCTGTGAATGAGGAAATGGTGTACTATGTAATCATTTGGCACAGATGCTAAAATACCATTATATTAGAAAAGAAAAGACAATTTTTTTTATAAAAAGGAGGGAATTATTGTTTTTTGTAATAATGTTAGCAGAGTACACACAAGAAGAAAAGTAATTGCACTAAATTGTAAAGACAGGTGGGCCTCTTTCTTAATGTCCAGTGCCCTTTCCCTTAAGATCTGGGTTAATAGGTCTTTAGAAAGGAAAGAAAAGAAAAGAAAAGAAAAGAAAAGAAAGGAAAAGAAAAGAAGACAGTTATTTTTTGGATACTAGTTTTTTTTAAAAACAAAATTTTAGGTTGTATTTTCTTTTTTTAAATTCTTGGATTGCCTTCTCTTCATTCCAGCTAAAACGGGTGGAGGAAAAAGAGTTCTGCCCTTAGAATACTTTTACATTCTTCAAGCATTTATAACAAAATAAAACTTTCATTCTACTTTAATACCATGGATAGAAATAGCCTCCTCATTTTTCTTTTATAATGTTCCTGGAGCAATAGGGAAACTATTTTTTGCATGTCTAGGAAGATTTTTAAAACATGCATTCAACCTTAATTTTCACCTCGGTGATGGCCATTAAGTCTGTGGTTCCCAAATTGTGCCCTGAGCCAGTCTAGGGGGACGTGAGTGAAGTCATAGGGGATATATAACATACTTGAAAATTTCTAGGGAAACACAGCAACATCTGTTGGCCATTGTATGAACTACTTGCTCAAGGTAGCTCCCTTTTGCAACCTGAGCCTGTGCTACATTACTTTTTTAGAAGACCTATCTTTGTGAGGCTGGGTGTTCAGTGGTCGCTGTGATAAAAAGCAGGTAGCGCATGAAAATCAACATGGAACAGAAAATGAGGGTAGTGGTTTCTAATCTGATCCCCAAATTTGAGTGTAGATCGCCTAGATTAGACAGGGTTCTCCAGAGAAACAGAAGCAACAGGACACATGTAGGAAGATAAGTAGAAAGAGATTTATCGTGAGGGAGTGGCTCATGTGTTTCTGGAGACTGAGAAGTCCCGTCATCTGCTATCTATAAGCTGGAGGCCCAGGAAAGCCGGTGGTGTAGTTCTAGTCCAAACCTGAAGGCCTGAGATCCAGGCCAGCCAATGGCTTAAGTCCCATTTTAAGTTTAAATGCTCAAGAACCAAGAGTGCTGAGATCCAAGGGCAGGAGAAGGTGGATGTCCCAGCTCAGGCAGAAAGTAAATATGCCTTACCCCACCCTTCTATTCAGTCTATTCTATTCTACTGTTAAGTGCAGTGGTTTTAAACTGGGTCCCAGATTATTCAATAATCTTTTAAGAGATGGAGCTGAATCCCCTCCCCTTGAATATGGCCTGGACTTAGTAACTAGTTTCTAAAAAATAGAAGACGGCCGAATTGATGGTGTGAGTCTTCCAAATCTATGTCACTATGCATGGTGCATTTGCTAATTATTATTTGCAACCTTCTCCTTGTTTTCTCCTTCGAATCACTCACTTTTGGGGAAGTCACCTGCCATGTTGTGCAGACACTCAAGCAGCATCATGGAGGTGGCCACATGCCAAGGAACTGAGCCCATTTTCCAACAACTAGCAGGGAACTGGAGGCCTCCTGCCTGTAGCCATGTGAGGGAGCCGTTTTGGAAGTGAATCTTCCAGCCCTAGCCAGGCCTTCAGGTGGCCACAGCCCCAGCTGATGTCCTGACTCCAACCTCAGAGAAGTTCCAGAGACATAGCCACTCATTTGAGCCTCTCGATGATTGCTGACCCACAGAAATAATAAGATAATAAGTACTTGTTTAAGCCACTACATTTTAGGGATAATTTGTTAGGCAGCAATAAATAACTAATAGAAGTGTGAAGTAATAAAATGTATTTCTTTTCTTTCTGTTTATTGTTTTTTTGAAAAAAAAAAAAACCCACAAAAAACCTCAGCTATTTAAAATGTGAGAACTAAAATACTATTAAGTTATTAAACCTAACTACTTAATAAACAGAACTTTTTTTTTTTGTCTTGAGACATCGTGAAAAGGTTACTGAGATACTTATGTGTCTCATGTACTGACAAAATTTGGGAAGTTCATCATTAAATTAAAGATAGTTGCTAAGTCTTTTTTCCTTGAATTTCTTTAAGCATACACATAATTGTTTTCTATTTTTGGAATGGAAAAGTTTATTACTTCTGATACTGAACACTTGTTTTCTTAGCATGTCAGTGGAGCCATGAAAACAGAAAAAAAAAATTATGTACAATTAACTTCATTAAGGAAATTGATCATTTGAGAGTAAATTGACTAGTATTCAATAAACATGAATGAAGTTATTGGCTTATAGATGCCACTGTAAAGGCTAACATGATATTGAGAATAAAGAAACTTGCATATACAACGAAGAATGAAGATACTGGTTTATGGGAAAGCAACATGAGCTTTCAATGCAGCATTCTGTTTACTGGAAATAAGAAGAGACGAGGCACCCCCTAGTGGCACTTGTTGATATAATTCAATGGCAGAAAAACCTAGCACAAGTTCCTTCCTTACCCTGAGACAGTAAAGATACTTAACCTGTTTCTGTTATTGATACTATTAAACCCTTTGCTATGACTTTGAATTTGAAGTTTTTGAAAAGCATAACACCTATGGCTTTTAAAGCCAAATCTAGCAGCAGCGGGTAGCTTTATTTTATGGAGAAAAAACTAACATTTTCATGTTAATACATAAAAAAAAAAAATAAAAAGAACAAACTGGATGAGCTATAAAATTTTACCAAAGCAAATTGTATCAGCACTGTGCAAGAAACCTACAAGCAAAAAAGGTGCCCCTCGAATTATGAATTAAATTGGTTATAACCTAGTATCTTCTAACTTTCTTGTCCATGCAGTAAACAAATACTTAAAACACTAACTTTGTGCTAAGTATTCAACTGTATAGAGGGGTGTGGGAAGAGGCAGAGAGGGACTCAGAAAAGTGAACCATTGTGGTGTGATGGGGGAAGTTGGGGAGGCTATGGGAATCCAGGCAAAGCACCCCCTTCTGGGTCCAAGACGACAGACAGGCCTCCAGGAGGAAAAGGCATATAAAGGCCATGAGTTAGAACTGACCTGGTACAGTTTTGCTGTCTTGATTTATTCTAACCTCAGAAAAGAAAGGCTTTAATAAACTGTTGCTTGGATTAAAAATAAACTCCTCTAAAAAAGGATAGCAACTATGCATTGTGCACTTGCTAATTATTATTTGTACTTCTAATGGGAATATCCATTCCATTTTTGTTTGTTTGTTTGAGAACTGTGACATTATCACCCCTCAGAACAATGAGTCATTTTTCACTCAGAAGACTTCTCCAAGTGTTTACTTAACCTTGTCTTCAGAATTGCCTCCCTTCTATTCTCCAAGGGTGATTAATAATTTAGGCCATGCGAATGGAGGAGGACTGATTTGATCTACAGTGCACTTGCCAGAGAGCTTACTTTTAGAACTGCAAAATGATCTCAACTAATCTTTGCTGTGAATGAAAAACAATTAGTTTACACTTTTATGGATGAGTGTAGTTGGTAGACACATACGAAGTTGGTGGAATTTTAGGACCCAACAGCAAGTTGTTTAGAATACTAGTTTAGCTCTACAAATGTCTGTACCTCACAACAGGTGGAAGCTGTATTGCACTTCTTTCCCTGGTTCCAGAGGTATAGTCAACTATGGAGAAGTCACCTGAGAAACACAGCAAGATAGCTGAGTAGAAATGAACATTTATTTATTTTTATTTTTTTAAAAAATAAGATCTTTTTTTAAAAAAATATATTTTTATTGATTTCAGATAGGAAGGGAGAAGGATAGAGAGATAGAAACATCAATGATGAGAGAGAATCTTTGATTGGCTGCCTCCTGAAGGCCCCCAAGTGGGGATCGAGCCAACAACCCGGGCATGTGCCCTTGACTGGAATCAAACCTGGGACCCTTCAGTCCTCAGTCCGATGCTCTATCCACTGAGCCAAACCATCTAGGGCAGAAATGAACATTTATAATGAATACTATTTTTCCCACTCAAAGAGAAGCCTTAAAAGAATTATATTAGCTTTACATATATGATGACTGTTATAATAAAAAATTTGAATTTCAAACTTGTAACGGATAATTTGGCAATTATGTATTTGTTTCTACTTATTTCTGATAATCACGAGTCAGAATTCGTAATTCTTTAAGGTAGGTAGGTTGCAGGTGTAGCAAATGAGGACTAGCTTTGCTCAGGACAGTTTGGATCCTGTTAGATGATGTCTAAAGAAGGTTTATAGTCTATGCATTCTTTTGGTTGTGATGAAGAAATCCAACCCCGTCTTATTTAAACAAAAAGATTTATTGGCCTGTGTAACTGGAGTGAGGAACTGGTACCAGGTACAACTAGCTCCAAGTAGAAACAACATAATTATTCCTCTCCCTTGGCTTTCTCTGTGTTGGGTTAATTGGCCTGGATTGGTAAGAATACACAGCCCTAGGCCCCTGGAGATCCAGGTTCTTGCTACGCCCAGTGTTGTCCACAGATCAGCAGCAGAGCGAGTGTCATCTGTGAGCTTGTGAGAAATGTAGATGGCCTACCCACATCTACTGCATGGGAATCTGCATGTTAAAAGGTCCCTAGTTGATTGATGTGCACATTGAAGTATGAGAGTGGCCACATGGAACCACTGTGGCTGGGAAAAGGGTTTTTTATAATTGACTGAACCTGGATCTCATTGGCATTAAAATGCATGTAGGAAAATGGGAAGGGGATGGGCAGGCCCATCAGAATCACATGATTGGGTGAGAGAACGCAATCCTGAAGGGGTGTAAGGATGGACAGTGAAAACCAGTGCATTACCACTGCAACTGACAAATTATCATTTTGGTCAGAAGAAAGGAATGGTTTAAGATCAGTGTTATTTCTGAGAAAATACTGATCACAAATTGGGGACGTCTAAGATTGTTTATAGTGGAAAGATGCTGGAAAGAAGAGAGTACCCGTGTAGATATTTTATATATTACTCGAGGCCCCGTGCATGGGATTCATGCACTGGTGGTGGTTGTGGTGGTGGTGGTGGTGGTGGGGGGGGGTGGCCTGCAGGGATCAGCCCACTACAGGAGCAGCCGCTCATCCCGGTCAGCCGAGCAGCGCTCTCACTGTGGGAGCGCACTGACCACCAGTCATTCTGGTCGTTCTGCTGTTAGGTCGCTGGGCTTTTATTAGATAGGATAGGATGCACACCTGTCACTATCAGGGTCTCCTTTATAAGATAAACTTGTGAGTTTCAGAGTGAAATAAACAAGTGTATCAACTTCATAACTTTGATTACCTGCCTGAGCACGTTATTTCTCGAATGGACTTTTGTTGTCTTTTCTGGCTACCTGGCACATGGCCCCTCCTTATTATGTTTGAGGAATTCCCTGTTTTAAGTGACCTACGGGGAGGCATAGCCCACCTTCTGCTACATGAAGAAAATGCCAGGTACTTGCTTTCCCAGGATTCCCTGCAGTTGGAAGAATGGGCACGTGGCTAAGGCTCTGTCAATTGGATGTTTCCACCCCAGAAACTGAATCAGGAGCTAGTGACCCACAGAAATCACGAACTAGAGAGAATTTCTCTTTAGCATCGATAGTGGTTGCAATAAAATTAAATTTTCTGGTCTATGCTGGCAGCAACACAAGCAATGCCTGAAGTACTTCTTGGCAGTGGCAATGACATCTTCAGTAGACTAATTCAGGGCTGTGATTTTGCATGATGGTTCTTTATGGGCAGCTTTGAGCCTGTATGCAACCTTCTTAGAAATTTAACCATTGCTGCTGAAATGAGCCAGAATCAATTTCTTGCTTGTACCCAGGGTCACTTGTGATCTGTGAAAGCACACAGGACTCTCTGTGCTTAGAATGGCCCCTGCACATGGCTTAATGCTCAGCCGTCACTGTTTTGAAATTCCTAATAATTTTAACAAGGGGATCTGCATTGTTATTTTATACTGAGCCCCACAAATTGTGTAGCTGGTCCTGTTGTATCTAACGATGTTGACTGATAATATGTCTTTTTCTAAAACACAAGTTAGTCTTATCAGGGTGCCTGAATTATCTATGAAAAAATCAGGAACAAAGAGTGGTGTTCCCATAGACGACTTTTTTGGGCAGTTATAATCTTTCCATGTGCTATATTATGTCTTCTATTACACTGGGAATTTCTGAGAGTACAAATCCTGCTCCTCCTGCATCAGCTCTATTATCTGTCTACATATGTGTAGTTGAATAGCATGTTTCCATATAATCTCATTTGATCCTCATCTAAGCCCTGTAGGTATTGTTGTTGTTATTATTATTGTCATTATACTTTTTTTTTTCATTAATCCTCACTTGAGGATATTTTTTCATTGATTTTTAAGGAGAGTAGAAGAGAGAGGGAAAGACAGAGAGAAACATCGATATGAGAGAAATACATTGATTGGTTGCTTCCTGCACATGCCCTGACCAGGGCCCGGGCTGGGGAGGAGCCTGCAACCAAGGTACGTGCCCTTGACTGGAATTGAACCTGGGACCCATTGGTCTGCAGGCCGACACTCTAGACATTGAGCCAAAAATCTTTATTGTTGAGATTGTTACAGATGTCCCTCTTTTTTCCCCTCATTGCCTCCCTCCACATGGTTCCCACCCCACCCCAGGCCTTTGCCACTCTGTCTGTGTCCATAGGTAATGCATATATAGATATACGATCTTTGTTTAATCTCTTCCCACCCCCCACCCCAAGCCCCTTCTCTCTGAGAATCATCAGTTTGTTCCATTTCCATGCCCCTGATTCTATTTTATTCACCAGTTTATTCTGTTCATTAGATTTCTATTTCATTTATTTTGATTTTTAGATTCAATTGTTGATAGATATGTATTTGTTGCCATATTGTTGTTCAGATTTTTTATCTTTTTCTTCTTCTTCCTCCTCTTAAAGAATACCCTTCAACATTTCACATATTACTGGTTTGGTGGTGATGAACTCCTTTAGCTTTTTCTTGTCTTTGAAGCTCTTTATCTGACCTTTACTTCTAAAAGACAGCCTTGCTGGGTAGAGTAATCTTGGTTGTAGGGCCTTGTTATTCATCACTTTGACTATTTCTTGCCACTCCCTTCAGGCCTGCATAGTTTCTGTTGAGAAATCAGCTGCCAGTTGTATGGACATTCCCTTCTAGGTAACTAACTGCTTTTCTCTTGCTGCTTTAAGATTCTCTCTTTGTCTTTAACACTTGGCATTTTAATTATGATGTGTCTTGGTGTGGTCCTCTTTGAATTCCTCTTGTTTGGGGTTCTCTGTGCTTCCTGTACTTGTAAGTCTATTTCTTTCACCAGGTAGAGGAAGTTTTCTGTCATTATTTCTTCAAATATGTTTTCAATATCTTGCTCTCTCTCTTCTTCTGGCATCCCCACAATGCGAATGTTGGTACACTTGAAGTTGTCCCAGAGGCTCCTTATACTATCTTCATATTTTTGTATTCTTTTTTCTTTTTGCTCTTCTGGTTGAATGTTTTTTACTTCCTCATATTTCAAATCGTAGATTTGATTCTCAGAATCCTCTAGTCTACCGTTGAATCCCTGTATGCTATTCTCTATTTCAGTCAGTGTATGCTTAATTTCTGACTAGTCCTTTTCCATGTATTTACCATTCTCACTAAGATCCTTGAAAGTCTCACTAAGACCCTTGGAGGTTTCTAGAATATTATTGAGTAACCTTATAACCATGGTTTTGAACTCTACATCCAGTAGTTTGCTTTCTTCCATTTCTTTCATTTGTGACATGTTTCTTTGTCTCCACATTTTGTCTGCTTCCCTGTGTTTGTTTCTATGTATTGGGTGGAGCTGCTATGTCTCCTTGAATTGGTAGAGTGGCCTTGTGTAATAGGTGTCCTGTAGAGCCCAGTGGCTCAGCCTCCCCAATCACCTGAGCTGGGAACTCTAGGTGCACCCCTTTGTGGGCTGTGAGCACAGTCTTGTTGTAATTGAGACTTGATTGTTGTTGATGTCACTGGGAGGAATTGACCTCAAGGCCAATTTGCTGTGAGGACCAGCTGTGACTACAGTGGGAGAGCTGGTATGCAGGAGACACCACTATGAAGCAGGACTTGCTTTCGTGGGGCTTTGATGCTCACGGAGTCTGCCCCTTGAGTGTGTTGCTTTTGGATGTGTAGGGTTGTAATCTGGTACGGTCTGACACTGACCACTGGATACACTGGCTCTTGGGTCTCCAGGGAGGTGCAAAGTCAGCCACTGTCTGGGGCCACCCAGCAGGAGCTACAGAGAGATCTGCAGATTCCTCCTCTTTGTATCAGGTTTGGAAGTGCCCAGATGAGGCCCAGCTGTGAAGACAGGCTGGTGCTGGTGCCAGGTCTTGAGCCTTTTATTGGTAGGTTTGGGGCTCCCTGACCCAGCTGCAGCTTATTTGAGATTTTCAAGGACTAGCTATTCATATGCAAAAGCTGCGGCAGGCAGCTTGGGTGGGGTTGTAAATTGGATGAGGTGGAGTCTCAGGGAATCACCAGGGTGGAGCAAACAAAAATGGCTGCCAGTCAGCCCTGCAACACGGAAGGTCCCAGCATAGGATCAATGATCCCTGTGAGCACCTCCATCTGGAGAAAGCCTCCCTCAAGTTACTGCCCCAATGCCAGATAAATGTGTCTCCCAGAGCCTCGCCCTGGTGCTGGAGCTCAGAGGAGGTGGGACCTTGTAAGTTCAATTCATGGTGCCAGCCTTTTAAGAGGAACAGCTGGGTCTCCAGCAGCCTCTGTGTCACTGAGCTCCAATCCACACTGGTTTTTATAGCCCGTAGTTACATTGACTTCTTTTCCCAGCTCTGGGACTCTGGGCTGGGGGTCTGGTGTGAGACTGGGACTCCTTGTACCTCTGGGCAGCCTCCGCAGAAACGATCTCCCTCCTGATTAAAAAAGCAGCCCACGTGGGTGCCGGCCCAGCCTGTTCGGCACCTCTGTACCTCTACCAGTCTCAGTGTGCTTTCTTCTTTACTTCTCTAGTTGCGGGACTTCCATTCAGCCAGCTTTCTGACAGTTCTAGATGATAGTTGTTCTGTATTTTGGTTGTAATTTTGATGTGGTTGTGGGAGGCAGTGAGTACAGGCATTTTCCTACGCCGCCATCTTGGTTTCTCTCCCAATAATAGTCCTTCTTATTGCTGAAAGGACTATTGCTTAGGGAGGTCAAATGTCTAAGTCCACTCCCTCCATTATAATGAAGTCAGGGTTAAAGCATAGAGTGATGAGCCTGGCCTGGTGGCTCAGTTGATTGAAGCGTCGTCCCATACATCAAAAAGGTTGTGGGTTAGACTCCTGTCAGGGTACATACCTAGGTATTGTGTTCGATCCTCAGTTGGGGAGCATACAGGAGGCAACTGATTGATGTTTCTCTCTCCCTCTCTCTTTCCCTTCCCTTCTCTCTAAAAATCCATAAACCTATCCTCGGGTGCGGATTAAATAGCACACACAAAAAATAGGGTGATGATGTGAATAGCTCCTCTTTCTATATGCTTTCTATAATCATCTCAGGAATGAGAACTCCCATTGCACCAATGAAGATGTTTCAGAGATTTTGACAGAATGCTAAAAAAACAGACATAATAATTAGCGAGCTCAAAGTTAGATCTAAGGCTGCATGAATTTCCTATAGTGGTAGTAGAAAGAAAAATTGAGGTGCATATGCAACCAAACTGTTGTAACTCACATTCCTAAAAGTTTTTGAAAATGGAATGTTTATATTAGTGAATTTTCTAAGACAGGAGGGAGGACTAGAAGATACTACCTGCTTCTTTTTATCTCTGCAATTTTATTTATTTTGAAAATGTTTCCTCATGTGCAAGCTGGCTGCCACAAAATCTCTATAAACATAGTTAAAATAGTTTCAGCTGGTCTGATAGCACGAATGTCTTTGAAAACATAACCAGCAGGTACACTTAGTATCTTGAGAGTTCATGGCAACAAAAATAATTATAAGAGTTATGTACACAAGTCAGGTTGCTCAAGTATTTAAACAAATATTTGATTATCTCATTAGCTCTAAAACAAATATTTCCAACTAATGATTAAAAACACTTCTATTTAAAAAAACACATTAATTTTTTTTGGAAGAAAGTGAGATTTATGTTTGAAGGGAACACCTTAATGAAATATCAATTTTCTGAAATTAAATATAATTTGAACCCTGCTATGTAATATTTATACAATATGACTTGTAACCCATTTATTCTCCACAGGATATAGGATATTAGTTAGTTTCAAAGTTCCTTTACAGAAATTATTTTTATTCTATTGCCCTATGATGATATTATCTATTCTTTTTAAATGAAATAATTTTGTTTTGTTAAGAAATGTGATCTCTGAGGAAACACACTTTTTTGAAATTTGAACATTTTTTAGACATTTAATAATATTAAGGAATTGATCATTTTTTAAAGGAGTGAAACAGTGAGTTCTTAAGCTGATCATTTTTCCTGATGTTATTACTAAAGAAAAATCTAGCAAAAGATTTTGGGATAATAAGCAAGAATTGCTCACGAATAAAAATCAACACCCTCCATTATGGAAAGAGGGTGTGCACTCAGCTATAAAATCAAAAGATGGAGAACTGCCCGTGGTCAGAAGGCTTTTAACACCACCGGTTTCTCTTCTCCTTCCACACAAAGAGAGTGTTGTTAGAGGTTGTAGAGTGGATCAGAAATCTGGTCTGTGCGTTCCGATTGATGTCAGCATAGACTCACTTCACCCATGACCTGTGGTCAGGGCCGGCCTCACGGGTGTGGGCCGTCACTCAGGGCCCCACACTCGGCAGGACCCATTTATGCTGATTGTTTCAATGCTGTGGACCAGAAACCCTGCTTTTCATTTTGCACTTGGCCCTAACCTACCTACAAGCTATGTGGCCGCTCCTGCCTCTGAGGCTGCTGAACCTGTTTAGCAACCTCGAAGTGGAAACTCCAAGCCAACAGCCCAGACCACTCCTGGCTTTTCTCTCTCAGCACACGTTTTGCTTCTTGTGTCGTCAGTTCCCATAGTGTGTCTAAAAGTTACCTGCATCCTGACCTCTTGTCTTTTTTCCTGGTAAAAGGCAATCCCTTCATTTGGGTGATGGGAGCCTCACTCACCTAGGTTTACGTTCTCCAGAACCTTGTTCCATCAATTTTCCCCTCTCCTAGGTCTTCAACCTTTCTCTCTGCATTAGTTCATCTCCTCAACGTGCAAACATATGCTTTATGAGCCACCCTCCTGCTGGGCAAACTGGTTTAACTCCCAGGCAACTCCCATAGTGTCCAGTGGAGTTGAGTGGAAACAAATCCTTGTTGGGCTAAAAGGTGCAGGTGGCATGGCCGAGGTTGGTTAATGGTTGAGCATCAACCTGTGAACCAGGAGGTCACGGTTCGATTCCTGGTCATGGCATGTATCCAGGTTGCAGGCTTGATCCCTGATCGTGTGGGAGGCAGCCGATCAATGATTCTCATCATTGATGTTTCTCTCTCTATAAATATAATTATAATTATAAGTATAAATATAAGTATAAGTATAAATATAAATATAAATATAAATATAAATTAAATATAAAAAGATTCAGGTGTAACGCCCCCTCTGTCCAGGTTAGGAGTGGTGACGGGAGCCCAGCCTTGTTCCTCTGTTCCAGCTCTGCTATTTACTAGCTGCGTGGCCTTGAGCAAATTACTCAACCTCTTTAGGCCTCCACTTTCATATGAAAACTGAGGATCATAAGAGTGTGTCCTTCAGAGGGCTGTTAGGAGGACAGAATTAAATATGTTGAGAACAGTGTATGGCACACAGTAAGTACTGTCTAAGTGCTTTTCATAATTACTCTGCCTTTCGACAGCTCCACTATCTCTCTCCTACTCCTTTCTTCACATTAAAGAATGATGTGTCAGGGAAAACAGAATATTGTGCTGCTCGTCAAAGAACTGATTAGACATTTGGAAATAAGTGGAAAAGAACAGGCATTGTGTTCCTTCAATGTCAGACCTTTTGTGCTCAGCTGTGGTTTTCAGTTGTCAAATCTTGAAAACAGGAAAGATACCATTCAGGATCCTGCACCCTCCTCTTACAACTCATTACTAAATGAAAACTAAACCATTCTGCTAAAAGCCCTGCCAAGCCAGTGCTTGGCATTGTCTGTAGCATCTTCCTCAGAGGGACGTTTGGGAATTGCTTTGTGTGTGTATCACCAAAGGGATATTCTTTTGATCCTCTGCACTCCCCCCAAAGACGACAAAGGTATTGAATTCTTAGCATAAAAAATTGAAAATGTCAGCTTCTTCCAAATTCCTGTCCTACCACCAAGTAAAGTCCAGATTCACCGGGTAGCTTGCTGAAGTAGTATTTATTCATTTATTATTATTATTTTTTAAATTCTTTATTGGTTATGGTATTACAAATGTGTATTTAACCATTTTTTTTAGAAATATCTTGTTCCTTGGGTGAAGTCTTCTTAAACATTGCCTGGTACAGTTTAATGTCACCAAAATCAATCCAGTGGCCCAAGCAAAAAAAGTAGGATGTATCTAAATTCCACATCTGCCAAGGTTCTTGTTCCAGCATCTAGAAGTGTACAGCAATCTGGAGAAGGGCTGTGTGTAACTTAATAAAGAGTCCAGAGATGAAGCATAATTTTGAAAGGCATTATAGGCAGTCAGAGGAGCCTAGCTAAAGAAACTAAGATCTCCTTTCTCAGGACCCCTTGCTTTTTATTAATACAATTTGTCCTAAGGCAAGGTGGAGATATACACATCAAAAGGGTCAGATTTCATATACAGAGTCCATTGTCAGATTATTAGGTTTTGGAGAAACTGTCTTTCGCTGTTCAGGTGTTTGGCCAGTAGCAGGCAATAACATATAGATTAAGATGCCCTGAGCTGTCTGGCAGCAAGCAATCATCCCTTTTCAGGTTTGGGGAAATGCCTTTAGCCATTCCCAACAGGCAACAACATATGTGACTCGGCTCTTGTTGAGTCCCTAAGTTCCATCAACCTTTGATGAAACTCTTGCAACTATGATATGCTGGAATTGGCTTCTGGCACACATGCATCCCTGTTCCTTACTCCTTCACCATCCCTTTAATCACCACATTCCACTGGTTTTTATCCCCAGTCTCTCATACTTCTCCCCTTCTCCTAATTCTAGCTTAAGAATATTCCTGTTTCAGTGGCTCACAACCTCAGTGCATTTGAATCTCTCTGACCCTAAACATGTATACTATTTAATAATTTCCAGACCCACCTTAGGCCAACAGAGCCAGAACCTCTGGGGATGAGGCCCAATCACTATTTTTAAAAGGTTCCCAGGTTGTTCTGATGCTCATCCAGGGCAGAGGCCCTTCCTGGGCAATGCAGTGAGGGCCTGGCAGGGCTCCCTGGGTCTGCTCTAATCCTCTCATGGATTCCAGTACTAACCCAGAGTGATGTTCTGGCACATAAATTGAATCATGCCCTACTCTGCTTAAACTCCTCCATGGCTTTCTTTCCTTATAGGTTAAAATCTAAATGTCTTGGGTTGGCAAACAAAATCCTTCATGATTCCACTAAAGCCATCTTCACACTCACTATCCATCAGTTGCACTGTATTCTTTTATATCAGGATGTTCAGAGTTTTCCTCCACACCAAATTTTCAAGTCTCTGGCCCTTTTATTTTGTGTTCTTGACCTGGAATGCCTTGAAGATTGGTCCTTATTTTAGGGGTTCCATCCTCCATAAATGATTTCCTTTTCCCATTTGATTTAAAAAATATCTTTTTATTGATTCTAGGAGAGGATGGGAGAGGAAGAGAGATAGAAGCATCAATGATGAGAGAGAATCATCAATTGGCTGCCTCCTGCACACCCACTACTGGGGATCAAGCCCACAACCCGGACATGAGCCCTGACTGGAAATCAAACCATGACCTCCTGGTTCATAGGTCGATGCTCAACCACTAAGCCACAATGGCTGGGCTGTAATTATATCTTAAGGGTTTGGTTTACTAAAGCTAAAAACTTATTGGCCTTATTCTTTGTTAATGTTTACTGAAGCCTAGTTTAGTTGTTTTAATAAAGAGATTTTTTTCCCCCTTTTTGGAATGGAATGGAGGACATTATTGGTTAAGATTAAATCTGGGTGAGCTCAGGATAAAGCTACCATTTAGGCCCCAGGCTAACTTCAGTCTTTGAAGTTCATAGTGAGTGACCATGGTCTGGTGGCAGGAAATTCCAGGACATCTTTTTCAATTACAGAGATAGTGTTTGAATGCTTCTGTGCTGAAATTGCAAAACAAACAGCTTGAGTGGGAGTAGCAGTAGTAGCTGTAGCCAACTTTTATTATTGTTAACCTTGTGTCAGGCATGGGGCTCAGTATTTTATATGAAATGTTTCAATTAATCCTCACAACTGTCTTATGATAGGAGCCATGTTGGCCGAGTATGTTGAGTACTTTAAAATTATTTTTGATCCTCACAGTCCAAATACATTACTTCAGGGTTTTCCGGAAGGAAACTGAGGCTCAGAGTTCCCGGATTAGTTTTCAGTTATGCAAATTTCCATAATTTTAATGGTTTAAAACAACACCCATTTATTCTCCTGCAGTGCTGGAGGTCAGAAGTCCTGAAATCAAGGTTACAGCAGGACCATTTTCCTTTTGACCTCTGCCTTCATATCACAGCTCCATCTCTGACTCAGACCTGCCTGCCTTCTTCTTCTAAGGACCCCTGTAATCACAGTGAGACCATCTGAATAACCCAAGATCCTTAAATTTAGTTCCATCTATGAAGTTCCCTTGGCCATCTAAAGTAACATAGTCACAGGTTCCTGTGGCTAGGAGGTGGACATCTTTGGAGGGTTCATTATTCAGCCTAACTAATTTCCCCTAGGTCACAGAACTGGTAAGGATTAAAGATGAGTTTGAATATAGAAGTTTTTAGACTCCAAAGTTCACACATTTCTGGTGAGGATCCCATCATTCATTCAAAAAACATTATTGAGATTATGAAAAGAACCAGACACTGTGGTAGGTACTGGAAAAATGCAAAAATGCTTTAATGAGTTTGAGTCATCTTTATGAAGGTGCCTTATTAATCTTGGTATTTTTCAAAAGTGCAGGAGATTAAAGATTAATAAGTTTAAATAATTAATAAATAAGATAAAATAATAACTCCCAGAATAGGTATTATTAGGCTCCACTTTTTTTTTACATTAAGGTATTTCCTTGCTTATTTCTCCCTTCCAGAGTTTAATACCAGGCAAAAATTTTAGATAGTGTATTCTTTTTAATATTTGATATGTTTTCCCCCTCAGATCTGTGAAATGTAAATCTTTCCTGGACGGAGTGTAGATAAGAGCAAGACATCTATTTTGTTTTGCTTTTTCAATATTTGTAAGATTTGCTTTCTTTGTTACTAAAAAAGCAGCACAAAGCTTGGTGGTCTTCTTTGCATTTTAGAGGCGGCATATAGGTCTACTGCAAACCTTTAATTTGGCCTGAAAGGCTGTCTGCCAGCTTGAAGTGGGCTCCAGGGCAGGAGAAGGCTCTCTAGCTGGGCCAGCAGATCCGCTGTGTATTTTTTAAGACCCCGGGGATACAAATATTCATAGCAAATCTGAATAAATACAGTTTATGGCAGCCCTATTGGGGAGTTGCAATGCTCTCCTTGACAGATAAGAGTTCTTATTGGGACCTGACCTGTTTGGCTCAATGGATAGAGCGTCAACCTGTGGACTCAAGGGTCCCAGGTTCGATTCTGGTCAAGGGCATGTACCTTGGTTGCGGGCACATACACAGTGGGGAGTGTGCAGGAGGCAGCTGATCGATGTTTCTAACTCTCTATCCCTCTCCCTTCCTCTCTGGAAAAAAATCAATAAAAAATATATTTTTTAAAAAAGAGTTCTTATTGGAAAGCTGCTCTTGTTTTTCCCCTTATTTCTAATAGAGATTAAATTCTTGGCCTCCGCACACTAGGTGTTCCAAGGACCTGCACTGCCCATCAAGGACTGATTGATATCTGAACCTAAGCCATACACTCAGGTGGTTTAGCAGCCCTTTCCATTTGAAAAGGTATTGTTCAGTTCCAAAAGAGCAAATTAAATGGAAGAAGCAGGTGGTTCATACTCCTAATATGCTTACTCTTGCTACCCAGGCACCTCTCCCCTCAGCTCCCGCCTTTGGTTGCAGAGGGAGTTTTCTTTAGATGAGTTTATTGGGAAGAAAAAGAATAAATGTGTTTACTGATGGCTATGAACCAGCTGTAACTGGACTCTGGCCCAATTATAGACTTAGAGATGGCCCTGAAGGAGTATGGGTAAGATAAATCCTCCCAGTGGGCAAAACGTGGGCCAGGACATTTTACTGCCTAATTGCCTGTGGAAATGGATCCTTATCCAGAACATTTTCAGAGAGTTTTATGCAATTATACTAGAGGATTGGTGACTAGGACACTTGAGGAAATGGTAGGTAGATGCATCTTTTGGGATGTGAAAATGTAATATGCTCCATGTGTATGCATATGGGAGGTGACACCCCACAGAGAGGATCTCAATGAGCAAGTAGACAAGAAGACTTGGCACTCTGTTTTTTTTTCTAGTTTCCCTACTACTCAATGGGTTAATAAACAAGGTAGCATAGTGATTATAACCAAGACTTAGGTTATGCATAGCTTTGACAAAATAGACTTTCTCATACCATAGCTGACATTGGTAAATATTAATGGTAGACTGCAGTAATCAAAATTACTCAGATACCAAGGACTCCAATACATTAGCAATAAAAGGGGCTCTGAATTCAATTTAGAGGCAAAAGACTCCTGCTGTACCACCTGTTGTGGATCTGATTGAGCTAAACCTGCTGGTGGCAGTCATCATCAGAGGTCTCTGAGGCAGGTCTGAGGATGGAGAACGGGACAGGACACACATGGAACCTGGCCTCTAGGTATCAGTGGGATCATATTAATAGCCATTAGTTGAATTTTCTTCGCCTGTGCCCTTACCTGAATACAGTACCTTCCTGTGGCTGTTTTAACTTTTTAAGTTGAAGAAATGGATCTAATTTAAACAAAAAGAGAGATTTTGGCCCTGGCTGGTTTGCTCAGTGGTTAGAGTGTTGGGCCCTCAGACCAAAGAGTTGTGGGTTCTATACCCAGGTCAGGGTGCGTATCTTGGTTGCAGGTTCCCTAACCCCAGTAGGGACGCATGCAGGAGGCAACCAACCTTTCTCCTCCCTCTCCCTCTCCCTCTCCCTCTCCCTCTCCCTCTCCCTCTCCCTCTCCCTCTCCCTCTCCCTCTTCCTCTCCCTCTCCCTCTCCCTCTCCCTCTCCCTCTCCCTCTCCCTCTCCTTCTCCCTCTCCCTCTCCTTCTTTGTCTTCGTCTCTCCTCCCTCCCTTCCATTCTCTGTAGAAATCAATGGAAAAAATATCCTCGGGTAAGGGGGGAAAAAAAAGGAGAGAGATTTTTGTTTGCAGAAACTGGAATGGTACACAAAACCTCAGATGGGGTAACAGGGTCTTAGGATGTAGGTTTAACAAAGACATAAAGGCATGTCTGTTTCTGGTTCTTTTATTTTATTTTTTATTTTATATTTATTTATTTTTTTCCCTTTTTCTCTGTACATTTGATTCCATCACTTCTCTCCTCTGTCAAAAGAATTTGGCTTCCAGCAACTTTCAGGTTTTATGTGAAATAGGCTCAGTCACCCAGAGAAAGGCTGCTCAGTCTCTTCTTATCAGGACAAAAGTCCCTGGGGCAAGGGCTGCCAATAGCCAAAGCCAGAACAATGTGAGCAACCAAAAAAAATAGTATTGAATTATAATTCAAATAAACACATATATTCATGAATTCATGCTAATATAAATAAATGATTGAATAAATGAATAAATGAATAAATAAGAAGAAACAAATCTCCCGTGCAGAAAAATTCCAAACCATTTACATAGATTCTATGTCCTCAAGGAGGAGGAACATAATTTACCAGTCCCTATGAGTCAGTTTTACATAGTGACTGTCTTCCAATTACTACACTCTGGACAGCGAGGGAAAAGGTAACTTTGCAGGGGAGAAACCCGGCGAACGCTGCCTCAGCTAGGTGATCAAGATGAACATCAGCGGTGATAAGTCATGCTGATAGCGAGCACCCTTTCTATGATGTGATGAGAATGACAATTTATCTCTATATTCTTTTGTTACTGGTGTAGAGAGGTCCCTATCCCTCCCTACTCCCCATCCCATCCCCATCTCCATTGCTTGTGGGAGTGGAATTCTTACAATATCCCGAGAAAAAGAATTTCCTGAGACTTGCACGGGTGGATGAAATATTGTAGAAAGCGATATTTCTGTGGAATGACATCCCTGAGTATCCGAGGTCCCATTTCCCTCAGTCCCCCCAAGGAAGAAGTTTCATTTTGCCTTCAGCAGGGTTAAAATCAGAGCCAGTGTCCAGAGCTTTCTTTCTATGTGGAGCAATCTGATACAGCATCAGGATAGCTTAGCGTGCGTTCCCTGCTGCAGTCCATCAGTTCTTTGCATGTGGGGTCCGCAGGGCCACATGGAGGAAGCATGGGTGAATGCAAGGAAGCAGGAGCAAAAGAGCCCCATGAACCAAGAGTCAAGCGCAACAAGAGAGAGAATTCCTTTGTTTGGGGGATTATGTATGGGCTTGCAGAGGCCCCACCCATTCTGACCAACTATCTCTGTCCCAGGTTGACTGACGGGCAAGTACCTTTCTTATGTCACCGCAACTTCACTGGGCATGAGTCTATCTCCCCTTTGTTGGACCCCTTCCCCAGTGATCTGCAGGGAATGGTCTGGTGTTTTCCTGAGGAGTGCAAAGTTGCAACTTTCTGGTGAAGCTGCCCAAATGACATGGCCTTCCCTTTGCTCCTTTCCTATTATTAATAACTACAGGCCCAGTGCACAAAAATTTCTGCACTCAGGGGGGTTCCTCAGCCTGGCCTATGCCCTCTTGCAGTCTGGAACCCCTTGGAGGATGTCTACCTGCTGGCTTAGGCCCGCTCCCTGGAGGGTCGGGCCCAAGCTGGCAGTCAGACATCCCTCTGGCAACCCGGCAGCCCTCGGGGGATGTCCACTTACCAGCAGGGAGCAGACCTAAGCTGCAGTCGGACATCCTTAGTGCTGCCGAGGAGGCGGGAGAGGCTCCCGCCACCACCGCTGTGCTGGCAGCCATCAGCCTGGCTTGTGGCTGAGCAGAGCTCCCCCTGTGGGAGCTCACTGACCACCAGGGGACAGCTCCTGCATTGAGCATCTCTCCCTGGTGGTCAGTGTGTGTCATAGTGACCAGTCATTCCCAGTCGTTCTGCTGTTAGGGTCAATTTGCATATTACCCTTTTATATAGGATAGAGGCCTGGTGCACGGGTGGTGGCCAGCTGGTTTGCCCTGAAGGGTGTCCCGAATCAGGGTGGGGGTCCCGCTGGGGTGCCTGGCCAGCCTGGGTGAGGGGCTGATGGCTGTTTGCAGCTGGTCACACCCCCTTCAGGGTGGGGGTCCCCATTGGGGTGCCTGGCCAGACTGGGTGAGGGGCTGATGGCTGTTTGCAGCTGGTCACACCCCCTTCAGGGTGGGGTCCCCATTGGGGTGCCTGGCCAGCCTGGGCGAGGCGCTGATGGCTGTTTGCAGGCTGGTCAAGCACCCCCCAGTGGGGACCCTCACCCCATGGAGGTTTGGCCAGCCTGGGTGAGGGGCTGATGGCTGTTTTTAGGCTTGCCACACCCCCTTTAGGGTGGGGGGTCCCTACTGGGTTGCCTGGCCAGTCTAGGTGAGGAGCTGAGGGCTGTTTTCAGGCTGGCCAAGCCCCCCCAGTGACGGAAGCTCCCAGCCTCTCCTTTTTTTCTTTTTTCTTTTTATTCTGGGATTTATTTACCTTCTATAATTGAAACTTTGTAGCCTTGAGAGGAGCTGAGAGCCGGCCAGGGCAGGCAGGAGGGAATCCTCCTGCTTGCTCCAGCTCTGTGGCCATGGCTGGCTGAAAGCGGGTATCTGGGGTTTATTTACCTTCTATAATTGAAACTTTGTTGCTTTGAGTGGAGCTCAGAGCCGCCGTGGCAAGTGGGAAGCTTGGCTTCCTGCATCATTGGGGCAACCAAGCCTCCTGCTCGCTCCAGGTTCGTGGCTGCTGGTCGCCATCTTGGTTGGGTTAATTTGCATATAGTCGCTCTGATTGGCTGGTGGGCATAGCTTAAGGCGTAGCAAAGGTACGGTCAATTTGCATGTTTGTCTTTTATTAGTGTAGACTAGCTAATTACAATGATATCACTTTCTGATCAAAACCATAACTCCAGTGTAATCATAAGAAAAAAATAGGATGAATTTTAATTAAAGGACATTTTACAAAATACATAATCAGTACTCCTCAAAACTGTCAAGGTAAAAAACAACAACAATAGTCTTAATGTAATGTATCAATATTGGTTCATTAACTGCAACCATACTGACAGATGTTGTTAGCAATAGGGGGAATGATGTGTATCGGGATACAATCTTTACAACTTTCCTGTGAATCTAAATCTACCCTAAAATAAAAATTTTGGGTAAAAGACATCCTTGGAGAAGGGACTGGTGAACTAATGTTGATTCAGATAGCCAGCTTCTGCCAATCAACTGAGATGGACAGTGATGAGGCCAAGTTCCTGACATGGTAGCTTATTTGTAGCCATAGTCATATTGGTGTATGTGGGTGTGTGCAAGTGTGCGTGTGCGTGTGTGCATGCGTGTGTGTGTGTGTGTGTGTGTGTGTGTGTATGTGTGTATATGTAGGGAAGCAGGAAGGTTAGTGGAGAAATCCAAGCTAACAGTGCTGGGCAGATAACTTAATAGATGCCCATTTAATTTGCTTTTCTTCCTTACCCACATACCTCATATGGTTGTATTGGAGGTCTGTGGGATTCTCTTCTGATATCACAAACAGTTCTTTCATTTTTGCATTCCAGCTCCCCATTGTCTCTCACACTAGCTTGGTGTCTGTTGCCCTCACCATGCCATTGCCCCTAGTGCCCTCCATAATACCACTGCCAAAGGAACTGTCCAAGGCACTGGCCCTGAGGGTAGCAAAATATTGCTAGAAAAAATGTAATAGAAACTTGGGAAGGTAAGGATGAGAAATGGGCCAAAAAGTAGGACAAAGCTAAAAAAGATAATAATCTAGAGACAAACGAAACCCAAAATTCCAGAAAGAAAGAACCAAGAAAATGGAATGGAGAACAGTGTCAAATAAAAAATACAGAGTGATTTCCCAGTGATGAACCTTGCAATTAAAGCCTGCACTGAGTGCCTGGAGCAATGAATGAAGACACATCCCAAGACACACCATTGTGAAAATTTAAATGACTAAGGATAAAGAGAAGATTCTAAAATTTTTCTTGAGAAATAAAAAATGTAACCTACAGAAGAATGACAAGTCTGACATCACATTTCCCATCAACAGTGTTGAATGTTAGAAGACAGTGGAGAAATAGCTTTAACGTTCTAATGAATAATGTCACAAGACTCATAAAACATTTCCTGCACCTTTGAAAGGGATGTTATTTGAGGTTGGACTATATCCAAATGAGGAAGACAATTAAGACATGAAAAACTTGGCATCCTTGAAATAGTGGAGCCAACTTGTCTCTAGAAGAGCAGCAAAAGGAAACTCCAGAATTATAGTTATGCAGCAGGCCTGGCTCATTCAGCCAGTCTAAACTGAGGCAGCAGGAGAAATGGTGATTCAATGACCACTTATTATTTTATGTCTGTTGTTACTGGGATAAAGGCAAGAAATCACTACAATTAGAAAACTGAAGACAAAGGCTGTTAAAAACATGTCACAATAATCTATCTACCCTGCTCAGATTTGCAGGAAACCATATTTGCAATCTTAATATTTGTATTGACTTTCATCTTTTCCATCAACTTATCTATAAAACATAGCAGAATTAATCATACACAAATACAATTTCACCTTAACCTTGCCCAAGTTGTTATGTAGATGGTAGAAGTTGCAGGAGAAAGACCAGAGTTATGCTGAAATGAACGCGGTGGTCATTAATATCATGTTGAAAAGTGGGAAGAAAAATTATGGATGCAGCATGTTTGGGTTTGCCTTGGTATTTGGCCAAAGTACACATTTGGTTTACTGCTATAAAATATACTGTCCACAGCTGTTGGAATAAGGAGAAGAGATGTTAGTATTTCCATAAATATACAAAGTAACTACACGAGGAACTCAAAATAGAAATATAACAACTGGTTGGAAGGGAGCTGGTTGTAAGCCAGCTCATTCTTTATTTATTATGATAAATTAGATTATATCTAAAGGTTACAAGTTAGGAAATAGGATGAAAAGCATACCATTAAACTATATAGGAGTAAAAATCAAGCAAAAATGATATGGGGGTAGAATAGTTATTTCTAGAAAATGGAATTGTAGATGGAAAAAGAAGCAACAGTGCATATATTAATTTAATAAAGTGGAACAAATCTTTAAAAGAGATGAAGAAATGGCAAAAAAGATGTTTGGTGAAGGGGAAAGAATTATATTAATAGATCTTACTATAATTCATCTTAGAGAGGAAGCTGTGTTTATTTAGAAAGCTCTTTTGATAAATTGCTTAGAGCTGAAATTCCTTTTCTCTTCTTCTAGTAATTGTGCATAATATTTACATTCATCTAGTATTTCACTTCATTTGTTTTAATTTAAAATATGACTCTTGTTATCAGCCTGGTCCCAATAAGAACAGTACATCCAAAATAGGAAATTCAAGGAGGGTTTGTTTACAAAAGGACTAATTTTTTTTCTAATCCTCACCTGAGGATATTTTTCCATTGATTTTTAGAGAGAGTGGAAGAGAGAGGGAAAGACAGAGAAATATTGATGTGAGAGAAGCACATCGATTGGTTGCCTCCTGCACGAGACCTGACCAAGGGCCGGGCCTTGTAGGAGACTGCAACCAAGATACATACCCTTGACTGGAACCAAACCCGGACCCTTCGGTCCACAGGTCGACCCTCTATCCACTGAGCAAAACCGGCTAAGGCTACAAGAAGACTATTTATAAAGGTGCAGAGAGGACCCACCAAGGATGGTGCATGGACTTGGAGCTTCGTAGCAACCCAGATGGCATCAACCTCTAGGTCTAAAGCAACAAGGCGAGGGAATGGTTTCTAGAACTTGGAAGGAAGAGGTTGTGTATAGTGTCTCCATGAATGTGGTGTTGACTTTTGGATGGAGGATATTAGCCAGCTTGGGTGACCTTGCAAAGATAGATTTAGGGAGTAAATACATTGGTTCAACTCTCTTGCCTCCATGAACTCTCTTAGCAGGGATTTTCATTCAACTAGAAGGTAGAGGGCATGGGAATCTTGATGTAGATCAGTTCCTCGGTGCCAAGAGAAGGGTGGAGAGGTGAAAATGGAGGATTTTGGTATAGTTCAACCTTTAAGCATTCATTTTTCTTTTTCCTTTTTGTGTAGGTGGTAAGCTTGAATTTCCAACACAAGGGGACAATACATTTTTAACAGCTATCGTGTCCTGATGGGATACTATCAACCTAGTCACACTCCTACTGAAACTTAGATTATTCACCATTTTCTCCATATAATGTAATAAGGGGAGGAGAATAAAAAATAGTAATGTAAAACATCACTGCTACGTTCCCACCTTTATAGGTGTGGTCATTAAGCCTAAATTGCATGAAAATATTAAGAGATGCCCCAGTGAATTCCTTGGGTTCCAAAAAATATTTTTTATCCCTATATGTACCAGTAACTCCATTTTTCTCAGGTAGTTGCTAACCATCTCTCTTCCCAGAAAATTAATCTTCTTTCTGTGCCTTGTGGTTCAGAGTTATGAGTAATTCAAATTAGTCAAGGGGCAGTTTCTGCTTCCAACTCTCTGGAGCCATTCCACATTCTCTGATGAAAACGACTTCCTCTTGGACTATATGACTTATAGACACACCAGGCTCAAGATCACAAGATGGGGAGCAAAAATGTTGTCAATAGTTTATTTTAATGTTTTATAGAATATATATATAAAATAATATATACCAATGCTTTGTGTTTAGTTGTCACTCTAGCTACTAGAATAAACATCCTTAATTTCACAGTCTATTTAGAGATAATTTTATGCTACTTCACATAACATATGGAAATATTGCAATTGTATAAATACATTCACTTCTCCCACTGTACTTTATGCTACATGTGTTATGTATATTACATCTACATACATTATAAAACCCACAAATTAGTCATAATTTTGCTGTAGTCATGTATTTTAAAATACAGGATAAGAATAGCCTTTCATATTCACCTAGATATTTACTATTTCTGATGCTTTAATTTCTTCATGAAGATTTGAGTTTACCTCTAGTATATTTTTCCTTCAGGTTGAAGAAATTCCTTTAACATTTACAGCCTATAAGACTCTGGACTATAATATTAAATAAGAATTAGGCCATCTCTGTTTTAGATATTCAGAACTAATGATTTTTGATCATTTATTGCTTAAATTGAAGCTTGTGTTATAGGCAATAGCCCTAGCCGGTTTGGCTCAGTGGATAGAGCATCGGGCTGTGGAGTGAAGGGTCCCAGGTTCGATTCCAGTCAAAGGCACATGCCCAGGTTGTGGGCTCTATCCACAGTAGTAGGTGTGCAGGGGGCAGCAGCTCAATGATTCGCTCTCATTATGATGTTTCTATCTCTCTCTCCCTCTCTCTTCCTCTCTGAAATCAATAACATATATATCTATCTATATATCTATATCTATATCTATATCTATATCTATATCTATATCTATATCTATATCTATATCTATGAGGCAATAGCCCAGCTGGCATGGCTCAGTGGTTGAGCATCAACCTATGAACCAGGAGGTCACGGTTTGATTCCTGTCCAGGCACATGCCTGGGTTGCAGGCTCCATCCCCAGTGTGGAACATACAGGAGACAGCCTATCAGTGGTTATCTCTCATCATTGATGTTTCTATGTCTTTCTCCCTCTCCAAAATCAATAAAAATATTTTTTTAAAAATAGAGGCAATAAAGAATTAAAAAATTAAAAAAAGTGTAGGGTAGTGTAGATGTCCTCAAACTGCGCCCCTTAGAACATGACAGCATTTCATGAGCATAAGTACATGGTCCACAAGAAACTTGTGCAGACAACAGGATTTGGGTTCAGGTATTTTTTGTTACTTAATGCCTATTTACTCTTAAGAGAATCATTTCATCACTCTTACTCATATATTTTCTAACTTCTAAAATGACATAAGTCAAAAATTTAAATACCTACAAGATTCAGGCTAGACACATGATGAATGAGAGCCAGCATGTGGTGAGAGCCAGCACAGCTTGGTGAAGACTGTGGTGAAGTAGAGAATACATACCCTGTCCACAGACATCGGTGGCTACCAGGCTCCAGCCCATCATTACTACATGGGAACACCAGCAAGGTATTGCCAGATCTTTCAATAACAATGTGTAATCTCCACATTTTAAAATGTGATAAATAATTCAAAAGGTTCAAAAAGATTGTGTGTGCTATACAACATATCTCTATAAACCAAATAAGTCCTATGGATGAGGAGTCTATAATGCTTAAATTAGCTAATGTTTTTAAAAGTCTCTTTAAAAAATATTTTTTATTGATTTCAGAGAGGAAGGGAGATGGAGAGAGAGAGAGAAACATCAATGATGAGAGAGAATCATTGATTAGCTGCCTCCTATACCCCCCACCCTCCCACTGGGGATCTAAACCGTAACCGGGGTATGTGTCCTTGACTGGAATCAAACCTGGGATCCTTCAGTCCACAGGCCGACTGAGCCAAACCAGCTAGGGCTTAATCAATCTTCAAATACTGATATTTTCTGATTCTATAGGACTAGAAAGAAGGAAGACTATTAAGTCAGAGCCAGCTATTAATAACTTTGGTATATTGTTGCTGCCTAAGCAACATACTGTGGAATTTTAATGCAGAAAATAGAAATTAGTCATCTTCTGTTTTTGAATAATTATTATTTTTTTTTTAAAAATATATTTTATTGATTTTTTAGCTAGGGCTTAATCAATCTTCAAATACTGATATTTTCTGATTCTATAGGACTAGAAAGAAGGAAGACTATTAAGTCAGAGCCAGCTATTAATAACTTTGGTATATTGTTGCTGCCTAAGCAACATACTGCCGACGCTCTATCCACTGAGCCAAACCGGTTTCGGCCGTTTTTGAATAATTATTCAGGTATTACGCAACTGTGTTTAGTCATTGAGAAAGACAAAGGTCTTTGAAGACTCTAGTCTACATATGAGAAAGCTTTTAGGAGACCTGTGAGTAGGGCTTTTATGAAATGTTAATGCACATGTGTGGTAGATGGTTGAGGATCAACAGGATAAAATTCCAGTGGGGTCATAACTCTGGACTAGATTTATGGGCCTCAACTCAATCACCAAGTGTATTACTAAAAGGATGGTAAAAGCCTATATAAGGATCCTGCCATCGGTCACATGCTTGATCCAGAGAAGAGATAAAAGCTTATATGGATCTTGTGGAAGCCTGCCAATGCTTGTCTCCATAATACATGATAAAACTCTGACAGGAAACTACTCCTGGGAGTTTGGTATTAAATTAGCTCTCAGATATCTAGGCATGGCTCTCTACTATGCTGCTAATGTAGAAGCCAAAGGATGAATGTTCTATTTTAATATCTCTCCCACACCTCATCTTTTCTATCTCTGCTGTAACATAGTTCAGAGACATGGACATATTAATGTGTGATATGCCCCATTCTCTATGCTACAACTTTCTTAGGATGATATCACACATGAATAGATTAAAGATTGTCTTAGGAGCATCTGACTCTTTTTTAAAACAAACTATGTATACAAGTACTTGTGCTTTAGTCAGAGATAATGTTTGTCCTGAGAAATTAGAAAGTCAGTCAGTCTAACTTACATTTAATGAGGAGGAGACAATTTTGTTTTTCAAATAGCAATCACCATAATTACTTTTTCACAGAGGTGTCTTTATTTAGAGTAATAATGACCTTTGTAATAGAGAAGGTGAAACTTGGTATGCCCAGGGCAATGGGAGAAGATGAGAGGGACAGATGTGGGAAGAGCGACAGAGAGGAGGGTAGAAGACTGTATTTGCATAATGTGAATCCTTCTTAGACCCACAAAATCTTCAGTGGAATCCACTAAACTCATATTTTAAAAAAATTTAATTAAAAAAATTATGGTAAAATACATATAATACAAAATTTACCATCTTATCATTTTACGTGTAGAGTTCAGTGACATTAAATACATTTACATTATTGTGCAACTATCACTATCATTTATCTCCAGAATGTTTTCTTCCCATAATGCTTTATTCCTTCTCAATTAATTCACATGATGAATAATAGTCACAGGAATGTGAATATTCATAGTAAATTTAGAATAGTTATTTAGGTTTTCACATATATAGAGATGGATTCAAGTTTGTATCCGGATCTTGAGTGGCAGAGGGGCTTCATATGACCTCTGGGCTACAAATAAAAAGAGGCATTTCTTGGGAGGATATAGAGTTGTCCTATAAACATCAATGGAGGTGGGTCAGTGGGTGTCACAGGGACCCCTAAAAGAGAAGAGAAGTCAGGCAGCAAAGCGATCCTTAGTAAAAAGCACACTTTCTACAATTTGTATTTGCTGTCTATCTGATTTATTTATATGCATCTTGTTGTATATCTGCTGTTTCTTCAGGACAAAATCATGTTCCTGTAATGGCTTGTGTAGGCGCCTGCGATTCCTGCCTGTTTAAGTGCCACCAACCAACTAATTATAGATTCTTAACCCCAATTCCATGTCCCTAGAGGAGAGAATCTATGGCCTGGTTCACGTCTTCTCAGCCTCACCTCTGATTTAGCTGTGACTGGAGTGGAGAGCTCTGGACAGGCTCAGACATGGATCTTTGCTTTCTGCCCTGGAACTCCTCTGATGCTAGCGATGCCCCTGGGAGCTCACTTTGTCCATGTCCACTGGCTTGTAAGTGTGAGGGAGTCCACATCCCTGGGGGTTGACATCTGCTCAAACAATGAGCGAGAGCTCTTGTGTAAGTGCTCCTGCCGTTCATCCTTTCAGCACATGATTCTGGGAGGTGTTCTGTACACTTCTCTGGAAGTCCAAGTAGAGTCAAGCCCCTTGTGTGGACAGTGGAAATCTCAATAACACACCCTTATGTTGTCTCTTCCTCCTCTATCTAACTCTTCATCCCTCACCCTGCTCACTGGGATCACTTCCTGGAAAACACATTTAATTCTCTTCTGATATCTAAGCCAACTTGCTCACAAGTCTTGCCACAGGTTCTGCTTTTCGGGGAGGCCATGCTGAGAAAGGCTGGTTTGTGTCAGATGTTTACTCATTTGACAAGGGTTGAATTGTGTCCCAGAAAGATAGGTTGAAGTCGTAACCCTAAGCACCTCATACAATAAGTACCTTATTTGGAAACAGGGCTGTTGCTGATGTAATTAGTCTTTAATCCAATATAACTGGTATCCTTATAACAAGAGAAGAGACATGAACACAAAGAGTGGAGAACACCATGTGATGATGGAGGCAAAGATTGAAGTGCTACAGCTGCAAGCCAAGGAATGTCAAGAATTGCCAGCAATAATCAGATGCCAGGAAGAATCAAGGAGTGATTGTCCTTTGAAGGTTTTGAGGGAACATGGACATCTGATGTATATTTTTTAAAATATATTTTTATTAATTTCAGAGAGGAAGGGAGGGTGAGAGAGAGATAGAAACATCACTGATGAGAGAGAATCATTGGTTGGCTGCCCCCTGCATGCCCACACTGGGTATCGAGCCCGCAACCCGAGCATGTGCCCTGACTGGGAATCAGTGACCTCCTGGTTCATAGGTTGACATTCAACCACTGAGCCATGCCAGCCGGGCTGCCATCTGATATTTTGATTTCAGACTTCAAGCCTTCAGAACTGTGAGACAATGCATTTCTGTTGTTTAAAGCCATCTAGTTTGTGGTTCTTTGTTACAGCAGTTCTGGGAAACTAATTCACCATTGTTGTAACTTCTGTTGCCAGATATTGAGAACATATGTATGGCCTACTGTCTGTTTATCAGGAAGCAAGCTATCAGAAAAGTGGATGTGGGCAGGTTCTTTTATAAGGCTGTATGGCTAGAGTTGCAACCATGGACATCTGCAACAGATGTGGAAATGCTTGTAAAAAGGTAGAATGATGATAACTGAAAAATAAGCTGGAGAATTGATTTAAATTTATAAAAATAGTAGAGCAAATTTTCTATTAAAACCATACTAGCAGTAATGCTATATTTTCCTACTGGATATAGAATTAGACCATATTTCTTGGTCAAGTTATATGACAAAATTTTGTCCGTAAATCAACTTAACTCAGTAAGTTGATAAATATAGATCCATATTGATTGGTAAGAAGAAATATGATACAAAAAAGCAATCTGTAAATTAATATGGAGGTTTCTCAATCAGTACAATATCTCAGCTCTCCTAAAGGCATTTAACTCCCTTCTGATATCTGAACCAACTCATCCTCTATGAACCATAGGATTAATCAAAGGCTCACAAAGGCATGTCAGTGGGGGCTCATTGATATTATAAGGTCTGTGGATGAGGCCTTTCATGTGCAGGAAGAAATTTAAATTGGATGTTGCTGTGTCTTCCTGGAATCAAACTATTGTTATTGTTTCTCCAAGATTTCTTTGGACGAGGGACCATTGTGTCCATTTAAAAATTTTTCATCATAAAATTGATCATCGGTAGATATATAGCAGAAGCAGTAATTACATGCTTAATAATTGGGTAAGCTACTCTGCTGGGTATATAAATTATATAGAAATACATGGCCTTTGAGAACCTTATAATCTCATAAACTCTGCCTGCAGTGTGGAAAAAAATTAGAGAAAACCAACAAGCAATGCGAGTAGAACAAAAGAATTTACTTACAATAGTAAAAGAGAAAGTTTGACTAGGATAGTGGTGTTTCAAATGGAGAGAATTGGTGGGTCTGAGAAATATTTAGGATATAAAATCCATGAGACTCAATGTTAAATTGAATGAGTTGAAGGTAGGTACTGAAGATGACTGTTAGGATTGGGATTCTGTTAGAAAGACAGATGGTGGTGTCTTCTGCTCTGATGTGGAGCATTGAAATGGGGTTGTATTTGGTTTCAGACTTGTTGAATCCGCGGTATATATTGATAGGCACTCATGTAGGCTGCCTGTGGCTCAGTGGAGTGTCCTGAAGAGGAAATGAAAATGTAGGGCATTGGATTGTGGGTAGTTACTGAAGCCACAAGTGTGGATGAATTCATTATTGTAAGAGTATAGAGTGAGAAGATAAGGCACCCAAGGGATGATATTGGGGAATCTTCAGAGCTTAATGATTGAAAAGAGAAGAATAATCCTGCAATCAATTCCAAGACTTGAGCAAGTTCATAGACCTAGGCACCCTTCATAAGTGGGGGGAGGCTGGGTCCTATTGAGAAAAAACTTCGCCATACAGCAAAAAATTGTATTTTATAAATATTTCCCTTAGTCTTCCTGAGAGAGTCCCATGATCACTTTCCAGGATGATTGTGCATTGGGGAAGACTAAATAATTGATTTTTAAAATGGATTTTGGACATTGACTTTGACACTAATTCATAGAGATGCTAAATGTCATTAGGGATCACCAATCAGAGTTGGAGCTTAACAAAATCAGGTGACCAGTGGAGTTTTGACTTGTGTCAACTGAACTGGTCAGAAGTTGTAGTTCCCAAGGGAAGAATGCCTTCACCAGAGAATACAGCAGTAATTAAACTAAATTGGAAGTTGAATGTGTCACTTGACCACTTTAGACTCTTTAGGCCAGTAAATTAATAAGCAAAGAAGGGTGTCATTCTACTGGCTGTGGTGGTTAATCCTGACTATAAAGAGGAAATTACATTGCTTCTATCTAATGCAGATAAGGAGAAATATTTCTGGAATTTAGGAGATTCCCTGAGGTGTAACTTATTACTCCCATGTCCTCAAATTGAAGTCAATGGGGAAACTACGACCTAAAACAGACAGGATGCCAATGGTCCAGATCCCTTAGGAATGAAGATTTGAGTCTCCATTCTAGGCAAAGCCACGGCCAGCGGACGAGCTTGCTGAGGGCAGAGGGGAATTGGTAGTAGAAGAAGACTGTTGAAAATACTAATTTTGATCACATGAATAGTTTCAGAAATAATGATTATAAGAGTTTTTTTCTTAATTTTGATATGACTATGTTACATATATAAACCTTTTTTTTCTTCCCCAAATATCAGAAAAAATATTGATGCTCAAAAATAGCATATAAATAGGATGAGGTGTAGGTTCTCTTTCTTAAAAAAGTATAGCCATTCCAAGAAGAAGTCTGAACGCTGTAATAGTCTTACCTATATAAGAGCATGGGAGGCAGAAACACAGTGCTGGCCACAACATAAGAGCATCTGCATAGTAACTTGGATGCTGTGGTTGGGGTTGAGCCTTACAATCAGCCAGCCTGAGGGTCAATCCCATGCACAAATGGGAGTAAATCTCAAAAGACCTCATCACAAGAAAAAAAATTATAACTATGTATGGCGATGGATGGTAACAAGACTTATGTGGTAATTTCACAATATATACAAATATCAAGTCATTGTATTGTTTACCTGAAACTAATATAAAGTCAATTATATCTCAAAAAATCAGATTATGGCGAACAACAAAAACAAACATCAACACTCCATGTGATCCTAGAAAGGACCATGCAAGGTTGTCCTTGGCTAATGGTTCTCATCTAGAGGTGATTACTGGCATCTAGTGGATAGAGGCCAGGATGCTGCTACTCATCCTACAATGCACAGGCCAGTGCCCCACAACCTGGATTTTTATTGGCTAAAATTCCCATAGTGCAGAGGTTGAGCAACTGTCACAGATTTAAACAAAGGCTGTGTAGCTACCGACCTTATAATATATTACACTGCAATTCTTCAATATTTTTTGGCATCAGTTATACATTTTAAAATATGAATTTAATATTGGCTACTATTTAGCTCTTCATCACCAGGGTGTGAATTTAAAAATCTCGACTTGACTTAAATATACATTTAGTAAAAATAAGATACCAGTTTTCATTTATAGACATAGAGTCTTCAAATATAGTAATCTTTCAATGGAAGTACACATATTCCTGGATACCTTGAAGGTTTTCTAGAGGACACATTATCATGGATCGTTAGAAGGAAATTAATTAATGTATCTACAACTTCCATATGCACTCTTCTGAAATTAATCTGCCGGAGAACCTCTGTGGTTTTCCAGGTCTCTTTCCTCACCTCCTTTCATAATCTTCTTTCTTTTACCAAAAGAATAACATACCTCTCACCCTTTTAAAACCATATTATAGCACATTATAGTTGTAAAAGCCTCTGACTACCATTAATGGGATTGTGTAAGAATGTATCCCTTTGGAGGGATAGCAAAGAAAAAGTTTCAGTATGAAATATTGAAGGCAGTGGTGGTGACATATTTACTTTAGGATCCCAAACCAAGATAAGGCTCTTTGCTTCTACCTATCTTCATACTTTAAGAAATAATTTAGAAGTGAGAAGGTTGTCACATAAACAGATATAAATTATGTGAATTTTAAAAATTAAGTTAGATTTTGGGAGTTTAGGCTTACTCATTATGAAATCCAGTTACTGTACTGCTGTTAAATGCAGGATTGCCATCAAAGACAAAAAAGGTAATATTGTTTAGGCTTAAACTAAATAGCCACCCTTTTTTGGAAGTTCATGTGTTGGCTTCTCTAGTCTTTCTTCTGTCTCTAAATTGCTCTGTGAGTTTCCAACTACAGTAGCAATCATAATTCAATTTATTTTTTTCTTAATCAAAAGACTAGAAATGAAGATTTCTTTGGAAAAAAGTCAATAAACATTCTTGTATATATATTTAAGCCAGGCCTCTTGGGGGTCACCCCTGTGACAGCATAGCTTAGAGGTCTGTCTGCCAGTTCAGAAATTGTGCTCAACCACCTAGACCCAGTGAGACTCCTACTGGCTTCCTATTGGCCTGACTGTATGTTTGGGAACATATTAAAAAGCCAAGCAGTTTACAAGTCTGTCCCAGCTTCAGCTTTCTTCTAGCCCCCCTGCCTTGTCTCCTGTGCCTGCACAGGGCTTCATGGTTGGCCAGGGATGAGCCGATAGCCAGAGCCCTTTTGGGTCCCTTCTTCACATGCACAGCCCATGTGGCCCTCCAGATTTCCAGAGACTTCTGAGAACTTACCAAGTCCTGCTTGAATGAGACCGTGAGACTATGGCAGCCTCATTTCCCAATTTTCTTGTTCCTTTACTAGCCAGTGTGCCATTTCGTTGCTTGCTCTGACCAGGGCTACAACCCAGGATAGCTTTGTCATAGGCCTTCCGTTTGTTTGCCCAGAGGTTGTTACTGTTTTGGACAATGCCCGCAGCGATGGGGTTGTTCAGTGTTCTGCTCCAAAACAAGGGGTCTCCCCACAGGAGCAAAGCTGTTGTTTCTCACAGTGCGCCTGCCCTGGTATATGGTGCCAACAAGGCTGAGGACAATGGAGAAGGGAGCAGCCCTCGACAAAAATGATACAGACACCAGCAGTTCTTTCTGAAGGTTTGTCTTGAATAAGTGCATCTCAATTTGTTGTATGCATTGGTCAATTTCTAGAGTCTTGAAATAGTTGTTTTTTTTTGGCAATTTTTTTTGGTTTGTTAATCCTCATCTGAGGATATTTTTCCATTGATTTAGAGAGAGTGAAAGGAAGGGGGAGAAATAGAGAGAGAAACTTCGAAGTGAGAGAGACACATGGATTTCTCCCACACACCCCCCCAAGAGGGCCGGGATCAAGCCTTCAACAGAGATACATGCCCTTGAATGGAATTGAACCCAGGATCCTTAAGTCCTTGGGCTGCAGTTCTATCCACTGAGCAAACCGGCAAGGGCTTGACAATTTTCTTTAGCTTTATCATTGCTTTTTTTTTTTAATATTTTATTTCAGAGAGGAAGGGAGAGGGCAAGAGAGATAGAAACATCAATGATGAGAGAGAATCATTGATTGGCTGTTTTTTGCACAACCCCTACTGGGGATCGAGCCTGCAACCTAGGCATGCGCCCTGACCAGGAGTCAAACCTGAGCTCCTGGTTCATAGGTCAATGCTCAACCACTGAGCCACACCAGCCGGGCTGTCATTGCTTTTTGAGAAGAGCATTTGCTGAGCTTCTTCTTTAACCATGTTGGAAGTCCCCTGTGCTAGAATATTTAATTGCTGACAAGCTTTATTTACTTCTTTCCCAGTTTCCAGTCACATGGCAGATAGTTGAGGTGCCTAAGTAATAAACAAGAGTATTTTACCTGTGGGTCCACAAATATTATATTCTGATTTCTGGACATATATGTATGAATGGATGTATACATGAACAGCATTAACTTTCTTCATGTTCTGGAATGATTGTTTGGTACTTCTTTTTGAATACTTTACCTATCTGAAAGTGATGGGACAGGAGATAAAATTGAAAACGCTTGATATTGTATAGATAGTTGAATGGATTTTAAGATGTCTTCTTGTTTCCTTGATGATATTTCAGTAGTCTGAGGTAAAGGGAGTCAACCATTAATGGTAAAACATGCACAACCTACTTGAAACTAAGCCTTTGAAGCATCGCAAGAACTGACCGGAAAAGCTTTTGCTGGTCAAGAGCATTGCAATAATTTAAGGAAAAAAGAAATCTGATACTTTCACACCTGATCGTAATGGCAAATAAAATGGAATTGTCTTTAATTTAATAGATTCTGGGGGATTGTACAGATATTTATAGATATTCATAGAAACATAGAACAGACTGCAGAATCTTAGAGGGAAGGCAGGGGAGGGTGGGAGGCTGGGAAGTGATCAACTAAAGAACTTGTATGCATATATGTATAACACATGGACATAGACAATAGGGTGGTGAAGGCCTGAGATGGGGGTCAGGGGTGGGCTAGAAGGGGTCAATGGGGGGGGGAGGGGACATATGTAATACTTTCAACCATAAAGATATAATTTAAAAAAGATATTCTGAAAATAAATCATGATTTCTTGTTTTAGAAATTCATGATTAAATTTATCTTCTCATTTGTAGGGAGTTTGGGGAAGAAACACATCCTCTATTTAGGTGAAATGGAATTTCACGGAAACAATGGAATTTAAAATTTAAATGTCTTTAAAGCAGTTGTAGTTATAATTGTTTCCACTAAGGTGTGCTAGATCTCCAAATATTATTCATGCTCTCCTTGTATTACCAGATGCACTGCACTGAATTCAACACCATTCACTGCCTTTCTCGGGGCTGCGGAGCCCTCTGCCACACAGGAGGTTTTTGAGTTGGAATAACAATGTACTGCACGCAAATTCATCGACAGCACAAAAGGGGACAAGAGACCATTTAAAAATTTTAAATGAGAAGGACAAATGGTAGCGTTTTGAACTGGTGATTTTTACAAGCAGGCTTGGACATTGGCTTTGGTTTTGTAGAATAATTTGCTTTGTCTGAGAAATTCTAGAAGGTTAACCTGACAAAAGGGAGTTTTTTTTCAGGCAATTTTTTCTTTGATTTCCTATTATTATTTATAACTAGGGTTATAAGTGTAAGTTATCTTTGCTTTAATAGCACATCAATCTTGCATTATTCATGATGATTTAAATCCCTATTGGTTTCTGAGATCATCCAGTGAAATCTGAAAAACAATTAACACAAAAGAGCAGTTCTAAATAAGTGTTTCAGGCAGGAAGTGGCATAGAGTTGAACAAAAAATTTTGCAGGTGGAAAGAAAAATTATTTCTTTTTATTTGCAGTACTGAATTTATTTATTTCAAGTCTTAAAGTTACCAATGAAAAATTTAGCTATCTTGTTAAAAGTCTTCAACATAGCTGGTAATATAATAGTAGACTCTGATAGGTTTATTTGGAGAATATGCCAACTTTCCCCATAAATCATATAGGTTCTACATATAGGGTTCTACACAGGCACCTTAGTCTAGAAGAATTTTTATTTTTGCAAATACGTCTTTTCGGTTATATAAATCTATTTGGAATATGCTTCAGAGCTCCTTTCTTTTCTTTATCTTGCAGTGGTTTCAGTTAAAAAAAAAACAATTTGCATTTCACCTCCAAACAAATGTTATTGTTAGCTTCGGCAACTTGTCTACTTCTATAATTTGGTTCTATCATTTTAATTATATTGACTGTTGTCATCAATGACTATTTTCATAATTTAAAAATGTTAACTCTAAACTTAAATTAGCCTTAAAATCTCAAATACTTTACCAATTAATCTTAAATTGTTGGCATGATTTATTTGTGTAGGCAAATAGTACTTCTTATTTAGTTAAAATAGCCGGGAATCAGTTGGTAAGCAACTACTTAGAGGTTGGTTGTTTTAAAAACAAAACACGTTTGAACTGAATTGAAAGCTTTCCACCAAAATATTTCTTCAGACATATAAAACTATAGTTCCATAGTTTATATCATGATAAAATATTGCCTTCTATACCCAGACCAAATTTCTTAATAGTCATAAAATATTTTTGCCTATGGTAAGATTTTTTTGTTTTGATGAATTTTTAAAATAATGGTAGCATACATAATCAAGTAAGTGAACTTTCATGTATATAAATGAGTTTCTGAAAAATTTCATTTGAGTATTGGGGAAAATGACATGTTTTGCCATTCTCCTAACTTCTCATCTGATTATGAAGTTAATGAATTGGACAGATGTAAAATGACATCTGTACTTTTGCTGAGATATGTTGTTTAAATAATTAATAGTAAAAGAATCATGAAACTGTTCAGGATTACAAAGTTTTTACAATGTTAACCCAGACAACCCTTTTATTTGTGAGATCTTTTGAGTTTATTTATTGAAACAATTGTCTCCATAATTATTGCCTGCTTGAATAATGGTGATTAATTGCTATTTCCTAAATCTTTAAATAAGGGAACAAGATTCATTAAACTTGTTTTGAATACATCAAGAGGTAGATGGGGGCGTAGTATGTTTCTCAGCATAGAAATTTAGGGAAATTATTGTTCAACATAACACAAATATAAGTCAATTAGACTCTTTATGCCTGATGGTAACTTCAAGTTGTTTAAAAATACTTTCTAAAAACAAAGAGTAATGAATGTTGAATACCAAAGAGCTAAAAGCTAATGGGAGAAAATTAGGATCATGCAGAAAGGTATCTAAGCATGCTAATTGCTTGTTAAAAAGCTACAAAGGGCAAAATGAAAATCTGCAGCATTTAGAAACCAGCTACCTTGGCTGAATGGGAACCACTGTGCAACCTGAGGGTGGATTGAAATCTAGGAAGGTATATTAATGGTGCTTGACTTTCATTAAGATGCAGCATTTCATCTGCTGTCGTTTAGAGTTAGGGCATTCATTCTATGTTTCCTAAGAAGTAGGGACTGCTTGAAATTTAATTAGAAATGTGGAAACTCCAATAGGAATATTTAGACCAATTAATGCACGATATTTAATATGAAAAAAGAAAAGAAAAGAAAAAAACACTCTATTTTCTATTTGACAAGAAATGAGACTAGAGTGTTCCCTCTGAATGCTTTCTCAGAAAATATTTAAAATAAATACAACTAATGTGAATCCTGTACATAACGCTTTTTTAAAAATTTTCACCTGAGGATATTTTTCTTTTTTTTTTTATGGTCATAGTAGTGGATTTTATTTTTTTTTTAAATTTTATTTTTTTATTGCTTAAAGCATTACAAAGGGTATTACATATGTGTCTTCCCCCCCCCCGCCGAGGATATTTTTCCATTGATTTTTAGAGAGAGTGGAAGAGAGAGGGAAAGACAGAGAGAAACACATTGATTGCTTGCCTCCTGCAAGAGCCCTGACCAGGGCCTGGGCTGAGGAGGAACCTGCAACTGAGGTATGTACGTGCCCTTGACCGGAATCAAACCTGGGACCTTTCGGTCCGCAGGCCGACGCTCTATCCACTGAGGCAAACTTGCTGGGGTCATAATGCTCTTTGAGAAATGTGTATGTTACAGTAAATTCAGTTATTATAATTTTTTTTTGCTTGAGTAAATGAGATAAGGTGCAAGCCTCATATAAATTAGAAAACATTACTCATCTGCACTCAAGAGAAATTTGGCTTGGTTCAATGTCAAAGTCATACTATGAGACCAACACCAACTACATAAAGCCATTTCAAGCTTGGCTACAAGGCTATTTTATTATGGATCTGAGCAATTCCAAATAAGTTTGAAGCAGAAATGGAGAAGTTTTGTGAGCTTAGGGATGATGAAGCTGAGTAAAAGCATGAGGTCCCTATGGTGGGGGACCGTGAAGCCTGGAGTCAGGAGGGCTTAAAAGAGGACAGAGGAAAAGAACACGGACTGATCTTATTTCACGATTTTATAAGGATCACTCTGAATTAATCTCTATTCAAGTAGAAGGACTCTATTATGCATAAGAAATCTTAAGTATGAAAGGAGGCAAGTTGAAAAGGAAAAACTTCCAAACTGTTGATGGGCTGGTGGGATGGGGCAGTAGTGATGGTAGGGAGCAAATCTTAAAGACACAAAGCACTGGTATTATGCATATATCTTTTTTAAAAAATTGTTTTATTGCTTAAAATATTACAAAGGGTATTACATATGTGTCCTTTTTTTCCCCCCGCCCTTGACAATCCCCTGGCCTCCCCTACCTCCCAGTGTCTTATGTCCATTGGTTATATGCATATATCTTTATTCCCAAGAAAGCAAGGCAGCTTATAAAGATGCAGGACCAGAGAAAATATCCTATATAATAATAGGCTAATACGCAAATTGTCCCCTTGGGAGTTTGACTGGGAGACCAGGAGTTCAATCACTTGCTATGATGTGTGCTGACCACCAGGGGGTGGCGCAGACAATGATGGGCAACCAGTGGTGGTGGCGGGTGCTGAGGGAACGAGGGAATGAGGAGGTGTGTGAACCTGATTGGCCCTGGTCAGGCCTAGGGTCCCTATCTGTGCACGATTTCATGCACCGGGCCTCTAGTAAATTATAATCGGTCAGGAATGAGAAAAATATAGGCCTAAGATTTGAAAAAATTAATAAAGGCAGGCTGTAAATTTGCCTCTATATCTCTTGATATTCAAAGCAAATTGTTTTCATCATCCACAGAGAAAATATATCATTTTCTCAGGAGAAGCAAATAATTTGCTTTCTCCGTGTTCTAAGAAAATTTTATTAACAGTTTATTGCTTTGCATTAAATTTTTTTGTCTTTAATTTTTCCTTTATAATGTAAACACTCAAGGACAATGTATATTTATTAAATCACTAATACCTGAAAATTAGAAATACTTTTCTTGTAGCCTGAGGTGGGAGGATGGGCTTAATTTTGCCAAGGGTAAGTCATGGAATAGATAAAAGAATGGTTTATAATTTAGATGTTCCTTTCCCTAGATTTTATTAGTTCCAAGTCTCTGAGTTCAGTGTTACCTACACAGGAAAAGAAATGAAACACATCATTACCTGTATAGAAAATTATTTAATGAAGCTTCCAAATAAAAACTTAATGACAATTTTAAACATTAGGCACATGAGAACACTTTTTAAAAAATATATTTTATTGATTTTTTATGGAGAGGAAGGGAGAGGGATAGAGAGTTAGAAACACCAATCAGCTGCCTCCTGCACACCTCCCACTGGGGATGTGCCCGCAACCAAGGTACATGTCCTTGACCGGAATCAAACCTGGGACCTTTCAGTCTGCAGGCCAATGCTCTATCCACTGAGCCAAACCAGTTAGGACGAGAACACTCTTTAAAAAATATATTTTTATTGATTTCAGAGAGAAAGGGAGAGGGATAGAGAGATATAAACATCAATGATGAGAGAGAATCATTGATCAGCTGCCTCCTGTACACCCCCTACTGGGGATTGAGCCCTCAACCTGGGCATGTGCCCTTGGCCAGAATCAAACCTGGGACACTTCGGTCCCCAGGCTGACACTCTATCCACTGAGCCACACCCGCTAGGGCGCACGAGAACACTTTTATGGTCCTGGCTTCATCCACATGAACCATGTTGTCAATAGACCCTCACTTTTAACAAGCAAAGACTATGGATAATTTTTGAAAACATTTTCTAAGTAGATCATATTCACCATTAGCTGATTCAGGGAAACTGTTTTTTTAAGAGAAGAAATATTTTTTTTTAATATTTTTATTTCAGAGAGGAAAGGAGAGGGAGAGATAGAAACATCAATGATGAGAGAATCATTGATTGGCTGCCTCCCGCACGCCCCCCACTGGGGATCGAGCCTGCAACCCGGGCATGTGCCCTTGACTGGAATTGAACCTGGGACCCTTTAGTCCGCAGTCTGACGTCCTATCCACTGAGTCAAACCAGCCAGGGCAAAGAGAAGAAATATTTACAGAGCAGCTTCCGACTTGTCCTTTGGCTGACTCAGGATGAGGGGGCGGTCGTTAATTAAGGTATGGACTGTAATATGCTTGCAGTGAATAATCTTCCGTTTTGATAATGAGAAGTCAGTATTTGACATTGACAGGCAGATTACAATTCTTTTTACCTTCTTCCCTCATGTTTATGGCTTCATATTCTTGAAAGTGCTGCTTGTTCACTTTATTAATATTTTAACCATTGGAGCCAAAGAAAGCATTCTATCCCAGATTATTTCTTCACATATGTTGATTTTCCTTAATATTTTTTAAAAAATAATTAATGTGCAAATAAAATAATAAATTGCACTTAAAAAGCCAGACTCCACAAGTCAAAAGCAAATTAAAGGATGAGACTGAGAGATAATGAGCTCCAACAACATTAAAACCATGATTCAAAATATAATGCATATTCATTTCATAAATATCACTTTTGTGATTGATTTTTAACTGTATGGTTATGTGATATATTTAAAGAAGGGAAATAACAGCTTTAGTGGGCTATGCATTTTGTATACTTTCTCTTCTTTTCTGAAGTGGGTTTGAAATGGTTGAATGTAGTTTTCTTTTTCTTTCTTTCTTTTTTTTTACTGTGATCTCAAAGGACAAAATTCCCAGTTCCTCCCTAAGATGCCCAACTATTCCAAAAGAAAGTGAAGCGTATCAGTGTGTTTCTTCCATCTAGTCTTTCTTAGGGGGCCATTTGATGTCCCCGAGAAGCCTTCAAGATGCTCATCAGAGTGTCTCTGTTTTATCTCCTGCTCAAAAGTCCTTTGTTGTGACGGTCCTCAGTTAAAGGGAAGATGGGTTTCTTACTGTAATTGGTCAGTGGGGAAATACCTGCCGTGTGACAAATCTTCTCTTTCATTATTGAACACAGTCTTTTGCTTTCCTGTCCTTACAGTCTGGAATATGAGGTGTTATTATCGAGGGCACAGCAGTAAGAAGGAGCTTCTAATAGTCTACTGGGCAAGGCATTGCTTTCATTTGTATTCATTTTTCTAGCTATCTTCTGGGGAACCTGAAATCCACCGAGTCCCTCTCAAACAGGATAGAAAATACTGCATGTGCACGAAATATTTCTACCTCTCAATTTTTTTTTCAAAATAAGTGCAAAAACAAGACAAAGGGAGAGATAGCATTCAATGTATGGGATGGAAAGACCTAGAAACCTGTTACAGGAAGGGAAATGAAATGATATCATGAGATGCCAATGTGCTCTTTCACTTCAGCTAATAAAGAAGAAACTCAAATTTTATTTTATCTGCAGAGAGAGGCTGGATCCTCTTAGATGAATGTATAAAGAGCTACCGCCCATAGATACTTAGAATAGATAGCAGTTATCATATTAGCTATCTGTTCCCTTCGTCTTTTTTTTAGGCAGAAAAATTTCCACTGATATTTTGTTGTCAATTATGTAATATATGACTAAAACAGGGTTTTCCTCCTCTTAAAAAGTCCGGAGCATAAAAATTTACTGCTTCTAATACTGACTATGAAGTTAAATGTAATATTTTTGCAGCTAACTTAAACGACTTCCTACATTTTGGTAGCAATTGCTAATTTTGGTAATAGACTGAAAAACTTAAACTTATATTCTAACATAAAAACTTCATATAAGTTAAGCTTTAACCATCTGTGTTTAACAAATTCTTTTTGATGACTATAACATTCAAAGTCAATTTAAAATACACAAACTTTATTTTTATTTGTTTTTATTTTATTTTTTTGATAGAAGGTTAGTTGGTTCAGGCTCATGTATATTTTAAAATTTTATTTTTATTTGTTTCTTTTTGTCCTGAATGGTTATTTCTCTTTTAAGTTTTCTGAACATTATTTCTGGAGAAAACATATTCCTTGGACTTTCCCTATGCAGATATGAATAATAATGTTTATCTTCAATGTGTTCTCTACTGGAAAAGAGAAAGTCACACAGACAGATGTACAAGGAACAAAAGGTTCTTTTCCCCTCCTCAAGATTATAGAGGATTTCTGTCAGATAGTAAGAACCTAAAGTTAGAATTTACTGGACAAGGGATGGAGGGCAATCTGTGGGTAAGTTGGGGTTTTCACAATTTTTCAATTTAAAAAATTACCACAGATTTCATGTGACATTTATAAAGAAAAATATCCTTAGTGTATGAAGTCATGCATACTATTTTTATAGAGTGTTTTAGGGGTAATCATGGTTTGAATTTTGAATTAATGTCGAAAAACTAAGGAAACCAACATAAAACAGTTTTATGTTTACACAGACTTATTTAGACAAAGTATGGCATTTATCTGAGGTAATATTTACACAGCATAAAGAAGTCAGAAGAAAATTTCTTTTCCATAAGATCTTCATAAAATAGTGTCCTAAGAGACAACTATTAAACTCTGCATAAGTGCTGTTTACTTTTAACTTTCTTCCTTATTAACCCACTCCTTAACACTGCTTAGCACTCCCGAGAAGGTCAGAAAAGATTCTGTTGTCATTTTCATTTATATTATTATAAACAATGTGTTCATAGATGTGAGTAATGTATTCTTTAACTGCTTTTACTGTTATTCTGGTCATAACGTTCTTTCAGGAACTCAGAAAGATGATGTCATATAAGGCCACTAAATAAATGACACTGTGTGGCAGATGTAAGAAAATGACCAGCAGATGTTTGTTATTAATGACTTGAGGATTCTGTACATGGGGAAAGATTTTAAATACACGAATAAAAATAAAAGTCCAAAGACTTAAATGCAATAAAAACACATGCTCTATGTACCACCAAAGTTGTGTGTCATACTGTTCGAAAACTCTAAGTTCAGAGGCAGTCTAAAAAGTCAGGTGAAATTACATTTGCTAGGAATACATGCATATTCTAAATTCATGTCTTTTTCAAGGAAGATAATGGAAATAGATAGCTGTGGAAGTTTCAGGTATGAAACACAGCACTTTTGTGTTATGTTAAAAAAAGATCTGCATCTTGTTAATTTCTATTATATGTGCAACATTTTTATTTTATGCACAGTCCTCAAAGTATTCAACAAAGCCTACTTTGCAGGTAGCAAAAAGCCACTTAATATGGGGTCATTGTTGAAGGATAACTACAAGGCAATGTGTATGTACCTAAAAGTAATAAAATTATATGTCTAAATCTATAAGGATTTTTGCTTTACAAAACAAAATGTCAAATCTAGAGGTTAAGATGGTGATCTTAAATGCAGGAGATTGATTTAGTTTTGATAGAAATGTCATACTATCTATTTAGATATTTAGAAATTCATAAAATAGAAATGATAACATTGTCTTTAAGCTCTTTCAAAGGATATTATTTAGGGAAGAAAAAATTCAGATATTAAGGGGGTAATCAATTAAAATTCAGCAATGCAGCCTAATTTGGACTTGTCTAATTCATGGATAGTATACAGGCCTTAAAAACATTTTTATTATTTTTAAGTGCACAGCCCTGCAAACCAAGTAAACCAAATGTTGTCTTTTAAAAGTTGCTTTAATTACAAAGAACCATTTGTAATTAGTTGAGTGTACAAACATAACAATACATGCCCTTGCTTAAATAGCAATTACTTGCATGAAAGTAGAGACTTGTAAATTTGTGAAATGATGTTTTTCTTTAAGAAGAAAATTGTTTTTCTCAGGAATTAACTTATGAGGCTTTCTTGTCTATAAATAGTACCGTAGTAATTTCATCCAACTTCTGACTGAATTGATATAAATTCTATATAAATCAGCTTTGAACTAATGAACTATAGAGCCAGTGCATTTTCAAATAAAAGTAACTTATGTGTTGCTTGTCTAATATATATATTTTTGAGAGCATTGTATTTCTTCATACTTCTACTTCTGTGATTCCTAGATTGGCCTCATCTTTTGTAATTTGAAGTCCATATACAAAAATTCCCTATTGACACCCAAGATAAATTGGAGATAATTTGTTTTAAAAGAGATTCTTTACTTTATGAAAATATTCACAATAGAATTACTTTGAATAATAAGATACTGTTGATGTTAACACAAACATTTTAACTCAAACATTTTTAAGATGAGAAGGAGATTCCAAGTTCATCTAAAAGAGTGCTTTTCAAACTTTAATGCATATATACATCACCCGGGGATATAGTTAAAATGCAGAAATATTTCAGTACTGTGGGGTGGGGCCAAGATCTGCATTTCTAACATGCTCCCAGATGCTGTTGATACAAGGACCATACTTAGTTACAAGAACCTAAACCATCTTTCCAAATGGGGTGATCGGATCATTATAAAGTTCTTTGTTGCATTAAGATACATACTGCATAACTGTAATAGCAGATTTTTTCCTACATTAATATTTCTCCTGAAAGGCTCAGAAGAAAGAAACCAACTGTATTAACAACTGGATTTAAACTCAATCTGTTTTCATAAACTCAACGTACTTCTGTTTTCCAAAACAAGTGTGTTCTTATTTGTGAACTTGGTTCAGATATTTTAAATCACGGTGTTAGCTTTCTCATCTGTGAAATCAAGGTGTGGCATAAAAGGCTGCGCCTGAAGTTGGCAGGCAAAGATATTGTTGCAGGAGTAAGAGAATTATTTCCAGCTTTATATTTTGTGATGTTATAAAGCAAGGGTGGAGTGCTTCCCTAAAAAAAAAAGAGTAGAAATGTAGATCTAGATATTATTAATCAAAAACAATTAATTGTATTTGGGTTTAGGAGACACTAGGAGACACTGTGGGCAGCTGAAGAGAAGCAACTTGGGTGGGAATGTATTACAACTGTATTTTCAAGTGACAACGCTCTCAGTGACTCAGTCCCCAAAGTTCTGAGGTGTGGCCACACATTCATTAACTTTGTCTAAACTGACTAATTTCAGAGAAAATATACTCTTGCAGGGTCTACTTGAGGGACTGGTTATTTAAAGCTGAAAGACGGTCTCTAAGCCCTTATTTCAATTAATCTTTCCTGATTAATTTACAACGCACAAAAAAGTACTTAAACCCATTAGATACCATACTTTTCTATCCCTCACCATGTATTTATTCTTATACTAGAGGCCTGATGCACGAAATTTGTGCAAGGGGCTTGGCCCTTGCAGCCCCGGCTTCGTCCAGAAGGTCATCTGGAAGGATGTCTGGAAGGTTGTTCAGCTGTCCGGTCTAATTAGTATATTACGCTTTTATTATTATAGATTTGGCTTTCTTAATTTTTCAGAGCCTAAGTACTTTTATGCTTTACATAAGATTTGTTATATGTGCTGTAGTTACAGACGACAGTGAGTGAACCAAAAAGTGGTGAACATGATAAAAAAAAAAAGGCACAAGCTATTTGAAATGATAATATCCAGGATGTATGTTTGTGCTTAAGAATAACTAAAAATAAATTGTTCTTCCTTTCTATACCAATTCTATATCTCTTACTTTCAACTTATGTTCTCAAGAAATTTTGGAGCTTTTTAACTCAAGAGCTTCCAAGGACAAGTGTTCTGGCTTGTGTGTGTGTGTGTGTGTGTGTGTGTGTGTATGTGAGTATGTGTGTATGTGTGTACATTTTCAGGGTGAGCAGTGGGGGAGGGAAAAGTGTTAGGGAAGGCAGAGTAACCAGCAATGGAAAATAACACCACAGCCTTGCTCTCGTCTCCTTTTTCTAACTGGCCAGAGCTGAGTCCTGGATTATGAATACGCCATCTTTAGTAGGTTTAACCTGGCAAGTGGAGAAGGGCATATGGAAAGCTCTTCTTGTGTTTTAACAAATAAGAATTTGGATTAGGGAGAGATCATTTTTAAAGGAAAAGTTTGCTTAAAGTCAAAATTCAGCTAGTAGGGACCCATATGGCCATACAAGTTGTTAAAAAAAAAATCAAAATACCTCTCTTCTCTCCATTGTTAAATGCTCATCTATTGAGTCCTCTCCCTCCTACCTCCTACCCGCAAGAGACATTCTATGTGCCTGGCTGCCTTGGCTTCTCTCCCAGGCCCCAGTTATATGACTAATATTTTTTTAATATCACTGCTGAATGTTCTCAATTTAAATAACATCTATTTTCATATTCTAGAAAAAAAAGAAACAGCATCTGAGAAGGGAAATGATGATCAAGTATATTCAAAGAAGAAAATATAATCTATAATAATAAAAGAGTAATATGCTAATTAGACTGGACAGCCAAACGACCTTCTGGATGTCATTCCAGACGTCCTTCTGGATGAAACCACGGTGGCAGGGGCTGAGGCAAAGGTGGTTAGGGGTGATCAGGCAGGCATGCAGAGTGGTTAGGGGCAATCAGGCAGGCAGGTGAGTGGTTAGGGGTGATCAGGCAGGCAGGCGAGTGGTTAGGGGTGATCAAGCAGGTAGGAAGAGGGCTAGGGGTGAGCAGGCAGGCAAGCAGGCCAGCAGTTAGGAGCCAGCAGTCCTGGATTGCGAGAAGGATGTCTGACTGACGGTTTAGGCCTGATCCCACAGGGATACCTGTGGGATCGGGTCTAAACTGGCAGTTGGACATCCCCTGAGGGGTCCTGGATTGTGAGAGGGTACAGGCCAGGCTGAGGGACGCCCCCTATCCTGCTCCCCATGCACAAATTTCGTGTACCGGGCCTCTAGTGCACATATAAAAGCAAATGTAAGTTAGCTGGGTGTGTGCAGGAGAGTAAGATTTCTTTTGGACAGCCACTGTCCATGAAAGTGGACTACTAGAAAAACTTGGCAATAGAAATTTCCTTGCCAATCTCAAATGAAAAGCCTATTGAAATGCAAAGTGAAAAGACCAGGAGAGGCTATTTCCCCTCTTTCTAAATCTTTTATGCCCTCATTTTTGTTTTGTTTTGTTTTTATGTCCTTGTAAGAAAGGTGATTCTGGGACTGAAATAATAGTATCAAGGCATGGCTTTCAAAAAGTCTCAGAATAATCTTAATCAAACTTGTCTACTTATAATATCAGTTTTAGGATAAGTTAAGTTAGATAAGTTAAAATAACATGATGTTATTTTAAGGGGTGCTACTCCATAAATATCTTCACAACCAAGTGCTGTGATCTTTAGAATTAAAGATTATTCCTATTAGTTTTTATCTTCTTTTCCAGTTGATTTGAAGGTTCAGAACAGTAGCAGCTATAGCCCACAACTCTGGCTCTCCACTCTTTCGCCAATTGTTATGGGGTGTTGAGTGATGGCTGATGAGGAATAGGGTAGAGTTCTAGTAGACACTGGACTGGGAGAAGGAGCCTGGTCACAAAAGGGTATGCAGTTTTGATGGCAGAAGGAGGCATCATTCCTGAGACACCTGCAAATGCTTGCCTAATTAATGAGAAACTCGGACAAGTTCAGAGACATCATTTCTTTGTTCTTTTTAAAAAATTTTTATTGTGAAAAAGTATTACATATGTCCCCGTTTCCCCCATTGACCTCTTCTAGCCTGCCCCCTCCCCCACCTCCACCCCAGGCCTTCACCACCCTAATGTCTGTATCCATGTGTTATGTATATATGCATACAAGTTCTTTGGTTGATTTCTTCCCATCCACCCACCCTCCCCCATCTTCCCTCTGAGATTCCACAGTCTGTCCCATGCTTCTATGTCTCTGGATCTATTTTGTTCATCAGTTTATTCTATTCATTAGATTCCGAATATGAGTGAGACCATGTGATACTTGTCTTTCTCTGACTGGCTTATTTCGCTTAGCATAATGCTCTCCAGGTAGAGACATTATTTTATGGGTATGTGGCTGAAAAGAGAATTAAAATATAATTATTAGCTTGAAAATTAATTAATACTGGTAGCTCTTATTAGGAGCAACATGCTCTCTATTCCCAAGATGAACAATACTGAGTAATTTTGGAAATGACTTATTTCCAAAATCTCTGTGGCATTTAACAGAGTTGATCATACTCTATTACAATGAGAGTTTTTTCTCTTCTGATTTCTTTGATGTCATCTTGACTCTTTGGCTATCTCTGAATACTAATTTTGCACTTATCCCTTTGCTGTCTCCTTTTGCTGTGTCCTTTTCGTCCCATGATACCACAGATTTCTTTTCTCAGATAACCATCCTCCCATACACAGTTTGTTTTTATCCAATTCTTACCATTCAAGATGTGGCAGCTTTTTATTGCTTCATGCAGATGACTCCCAGTTCTACAGTTCTGCTCCCTGACTTTGCTACGAAGCTCTAGCTACACACTTCCAACTGCCTGCTAGACATCATTATTTGCATGTTCTACAGTTTTCTTCAACTAAAAATTTCTCAAACCAGATTTATCACCTTCCTCCACAGCACAACTCATTATGCCTAAATTTTCCATTTCTGCCAAATGTAATGCTTTTCTCTCCCTTTGACTTAGCCTGAAATATACGGAGTCTTGTTGGAGTCTTTCATCTCTGTTTAATCAGATATCTCTTTTATTTTTTATTCTGCCTATAACTGCTTTAGTTGACAACTCACACTCCTTCCCCATTTGAGTTCAAGTGCTTGTGCATTTGATTTAACCACACGAGGGGATTTAGAATTTATATAGCAAGAATTGTGACTTTCACCTTTTTAAGCCTGGGGCTCACAGCGTACTGTCTTAAGCATAGCAGATACTCAATAGATAGTTAATTAATTAATTATTTTATTATTACTCCATATACTAGAAGTAATACAAAATAATAACACAAAAATAATTGTCAAGCTTGGTCATTGAAATGAAGCAGCAAAACATACCAGTATTAGTTTACTGGTTTGATTTGAGAAAGAGCCTTGGTTAGCCAATTTCAGTTCAAATTTACATTGAAGTTGCTTTAAATTACTTGCCATCAGTGTGACAAAATCCTGTCTCACAAGATTGACTTTAATAATTTAAATGTTTCTTTGGATTTTTAGATTTGAAAGCTAAGTGTATGTGGGTGGAAAAGGATGATTCTGACCTGAGTTGATGGAATTAAGAAATAACTCAGCTGAGTAAGCTTTTGTGGCTATGATTCACTTAAAATGCAAAAGGTAGAGAGTTGTATAACTAAAGCCAGGGAGAGAGAGACTAATTTTAAGTATAGGTGAGGGATTTAGACCACTAAATAGCACCTTGCTTATGCAGTCAGAAATAATTTTACTTTTTTTGGGAACAAGAATTGAAAATGGCATTAGCTTTAAAGCAGGCAACAATGCGAGTATACTAATCGAGTATCTTCATTCTCCATCTAAATAAAAATCAGATGACAAAACAGGGCTGGAGAAAGAATGGATGGATATGCCCTTGGGCATTAGAATTGCCAAGACATGAGCTTCTTAATATTCTGGTCAGCTTTTGCATCTGGCAGTAGCTTACTGCCAGCCCTGCCTTCCCCAGTGCTGATCATCTGGACTCAGAGTTACAGCCCCTTCAGGTGCAGTGCTATCCAGTTTCACAGCCAACCCTAGACCAGGCTGGACGCACATTCATAGCCCATAATTCCTTGGGTGGGAATTACTTGAGCCCAGACTGCCTTGCATCATCCTCCTAATCATTTTCCCTCTCAGGTCTTCACCTTTCTTCCTGTCCAGCTTAGATTCCATGTATTAATAATTAAAAAATATATTCTTTTCTGCCTCTGGGCTAAATGGAGATCAAGAGTGAAATCAAGTTCAGTTAAAGGAAAATAGAATGTTATGTTGTTTTCCACAAATAACCAATATAAATACCTCTCTAAATAGCAAAATTGGCTTGCTCTTCTGTCTATCATCATATTTCTATGGCAAAGCACCAACTCTGCATCAACCCAAATATCTGTTTTCTCTAAGCTTGTGCATGAGCAAATGAGAACTACGAGACAAAATTATGAATTCAGCAGATTGCTTCTAACATGACTTCGTTAGTTTCTTACTTGGACCCTAACACTGTCCAGCAAGCCTGCTACAGTTTATGGGCCAACTCTTCCACTTGCTGCAAGAAACGATGTCAAAACTTTTCTACTCTCCTTAAACGTTTGGATGCAACTTTGTTACATTTCTTCCTAGAGTATATAGAAATTGCTAGATGAATTTTTTCAATTTTTCATCATCAAATCTATCTGCATACTTCGTCTCTTCAGTCCTCTACAGAGGATGAATTGTTCTTCCTAGCTAAGGTCTAGGGCTCTCTACCTCTTGGTTTCTAATCATATTTCTTCCAGCCTTTTGTGTTGGTCAAGGTCTTCCAGAGAAACAAAGTACACACACACACACACACACACACACACACACACACACACACACACATGATTATGGAGGCCAAGAAGTCTCATGATCTGCCACTTGCAAGCTGGAAACTCAGGAAAGCTGGTGGTGTCATTCCAGTTCAAGTCTGAGAATCAGGGTACCTGGTGATGTAAATCTCAGTCCAAGGCAGCAGAGGACTGACGTTTTAGTTCTAGTTCAACCAGGCAGGCAGGAAGGGAACAAGTACTCCCTTTCATTCATTTTTGTTTTATCCAGACCCTTAGTGGATTTGATGCATCCCACCCACACGGGGAGGGTCAATTTACTTTTTTCACTGATCCAAATGTTAATCTTATCTGGAAACACCCTCACAGAGGAGTGTAACAGCAAGCAATTTTCAGGATTGTGAAAGAAGTTTTAAGGTCTTCTATTTATGTTTGGTATTCTAAACCTTAGTGAAGAGATCTATATCTTTATATCTCTCATATCTATCTGTCTGCCTATCTATCTATCTATCTATCTATCAATCATCTATCTATTTTTTCTTCTATAATTCTGCCTTCTTAGCCCCTTTTTGTTTGGGAACTCTTGTCTTTCTTTAGCTTTCAGAAGTGTTTTTCTTTCATTTGGGCTTTTTTGTTTTCTTTAGATGGATATTGGATGTCCCACATTGACCCTATTAACATTTAAATTTTCTTTCTTATTAAATATCTTTTCTTTATCTTTTAAACCTTTTGTATTCATGGGTGGGAAGTCAAATTTTCATCAGGTCATTTGATATTCATCCATTTTATTCTCTGTTCCTCAAACAGCAGAACTAGTAGAAACTTAATAGATGCATTAAATAAATTGGAAATTTATTCTATGCGCATACTTGAAACTATAGTGCATGGAAAAATGCTTATAGGTTATATTACTAGAATTATCCATTGACCAAGTGCCCATTATATGCTGGGCATTGTTATTTGAGGATGCACTGGTGAACAGAACAGGCAAACCCCATGTTTTTATTTTTATTTATTTATTTACTAGAGGCCCAGTGCATGAATTCCTGCACGGGTGGGTTCCGGCCACCCGGCCCAAATCAGGGCGGATTGGGGCTGGGCCTGTCAGGAGGAGGAGATAGTGGGAGGTTGGCCGGTCAACTTGCCCCGATCAGGGCCAATCAAGGCCGGGCTGGCTGGGCGGAGGGGCCGCGGGCAATTGGCCGGCAGGTCCTGCCCCCGATTGGGGATGGGGGGCCGATTGGGGGTGTGGCTGGCCATGAGGAGTGGTGGTGGGCTGGCCGGCCCTGCCCCCCTGAATGGGGTGGGGTGTGCGGATTGGGGGCCAGCGGCCTGGGGGTGGGTCATGGGTGGTTGTCCAGCCAGTCCTGCTCCCTATTGGGGTGGGGTGGGGCAATCAGGGGTAGGGCCAGCTGGGGGGAGGGGCTGTGGGCCTATCGTGGTGGGGCAGGCCAATCAGGGGCAGGCTGGCCAGGGGGAAGGGGGTGTGGCATTTGGCTGGCCAGCCCCACATTTGATCAGGGTGGGAGAGTCCAGTAGTGAGTCCAGTATCTTTTTTATTAAAAGATACTTTTGAGAACAGTAACTGGGAAGAATGAAAAAAGAGCAGGTTTGAGCAGAGGAATAAGTAAAGCTGCAATACTGGCCAGGGATCAGCCTCAGCAAACCACATAGAGAGCTCTTGGGTCAATGGGGAAAAAAGGACACATATGTACCCAATCGGTCCAGTTCGCTGGCCACAGTGGGCATCATAGCGACCAGTCGTTATGGTTGTTACTGCATTACAGTCGCTGGCTTTTTATATATATAGATTTTTTCTTGTTTTGTTCTTGACTTTTTTTCTTTATTTATTAAGGTAGTATATATGTGTCCTTGTCCCCCCATTGCCCCCCAACCCCCCACTCATGCCCTCCCCATCCTGGTGTCTGTGTCCATTGGTTATGCTTATATGCATGCATACAAGTCCTTTGGTTGATCTCTCCCCCTTACCCCCCACCCTCCCCTACCTTCCCTCTGAGGTTTGACAGTCTGATAGATGCTTCTCTGTCTCTGGATCTGTTTTAGTTTATGTTGTTCATTATATTCTACAAATGAGTGAGATTATATGATATTTATCTTTCTCTGACTGGCCTATTTCACTCAGCATAATGCTCTCCAGTTCCATCCATGCTTTTGCAAATGGTAAGAATTCCTTCTTTTTTACAGCAGCATAGTATTCCATTGTGTAGATGTACCACAGTTTTCTAATCCACTCATCTAATGATGGGCACTAGGCTGTTTACAAATCTTAGCTATTGTAAATTGTGCTGCTATGAACATAGGGGCGCATATATCCTTTCTGATTGGTGTTTCTAGTTTCTTGGGATATAGTCCCAGAAGTGGGATTACTGGGTCAAATGGGAGTTCCATTTTTAACTTTTTGAGGAAACTCCATACTATTTTCCACAGTGGCTCCACCAGTCTGCATTCCCACCAGCAGTGCACGAGGGTTCCTTTTTTTCCACATTCTCACCAGCACTTGTCATTTGTTGATCTGTTGATGATAGCCATTCTGATAGGTGTGAGATGTCTCATTGTTGTTTTGATTTGCATCTCTCCGATGATTAGTGACTTTGAGCATGTTTTCATATGTCTCTTGGCCTTCCTTATGTCCTCTTTCGAAAAGTATCTATTTAGGTCCATTGCCCATTTTTTGATTGGGTTGTTTATCTTCCTTTTGTTAAGTTGTATGAGTTTCCTATAAATTTTGGAGATTAAACCCTTATCGGCTATAACATTGGCAAATATGTTCTCCCATGCAGTGGGCTTTCTTGTTGTTTTGTTGATGGTTTCTTTTGCTGTGCAGAAGCTTTTTATTTTGATGTAATCCCATTTATTTATTTTCTCTTTAGTTTCCATTGCCCTAGGAGCTGTATTAGTGAAGATATTGCTTCGGCATATGTCTGAGATTTTGCTGTCTGTAGATTCCTCTAATATTTTTATGGTTTCCCGTCTTATGGTTAAGTCCTTTATCCATTTTGAGTTTATTTTTGTGTATGGTGTAAGTTCGTGGTCTAATTTCATTTTTTGCATGTATCTGTCCAATTTCCCCAACACCATTTATTGAAGAGACTGTCTTGACTCCATTGAATGTTCTTGCCTCCTTTGTCAAATATTAATTGAACATAGTGGTTTGGGTTGATTTCTGGGTTCTCTATTCTATTCCATTGGTCTATATGTCTGTTCTTGTGCCATTATCAGGCAGTTTTGAGAACAATGGCTTTGTAATACAGCTTGATATCTGGTATTGAGATCCCACCTACTTTGTTCTTCTTTCTCATGATTGTTGCAGCTATTTGGGGGTCTTTTTTTATTCCAGATGAATTTTTGGAAAGTTTTTTCTAGGTCTGTGAAATATGCCGTTGATATTTTAATTGGGAGTGCGTTGAATTTATAGATTGCTTTGGGTCATATGGATATTTTGATGATGTTGATTCTACCAATCCATGAACACAGTATGTTCTTCCATCTATTTATGTCTTCCTCTATCCCTTTTTTCAGTGTCCTGTAGTTTTCTGAGTAGAGGTCTTTTACCTCCTTAGTTAAGTTTATTCCTAGGTAGCTTAATTTTTTTTGGTGCGATGGTAAATGTGATTTTTAAAAAAATCTCTCTTTCTGTAATTTCACTATTGGTGTATACAAATGTCCAATTTTTTATAAACTTAAATTCTCTGCAGTGTGTGGAGGAAGGGGAAAATAAACACAAAAATGCTAAAAAGTATAGCAACATACATAAATACGTTAAAAATATGTGTATAAAAATGTTGAATAAGTTATTAAGAAAGCATCATGTCATGATAGTGCTGTGAGATAATTAAAGTAACAGTGATGTGCTGGAGATTGGTTAGGTGCTCACAGGTTCAGCCTGTTTCAACAGGTGACATTTAAGTTGAAATCTAAACAGATGAGCAGAGAGCACATTTGAGGCAGAAGGAATAGCTTGTGCAAAACACAAAGACAGGAACAGAAAGAAGGTTATAGTGGTCGAAGTGTGGTGTGCAAGAAAAGTGGTATGACTGAGATCAGAAACATAGGCAAATCCCCAGGGCTCTGTAAGCCATGGAAGGAATTTGGACTTTCTCCCAAGTATAATGAGAAGTCATTGTGGGATTTTAAGGAGTGTAAAGGGGCACTCTGATTTGTGTTTTAAGATGATTGTTCCAGTTGCCTTATGAAGAATGGATTGTAGTGGGTCTCAAGTGGAAGCAGGGGGGTTGTAGTCATCCAGGAAAGGCATGCTGGCAGCTTTGATCAGGGCTAATAGTAGAGATGGAAGTAAATGGCTCCAGTAAATTTGCTGGGTCAATGTGTATGTGGTTTGTCAATTTTGCAAATTGTTCTCAAAAAGATTTTACTCATTCACACTCTTCTAATGGTACGTGAATGTATCTATATATATAAAAGGCTAAGTGACTGTCCGACTGTCCAACCAGCCAGTACATATGATGCACACTGACCACCAGGGGGCAGATGCTCAATGCAGTCACTGCTGAGCTGTGGTGACTTGGCAACTGCGGTTCTCAGGTGACACACCTCAGAACCAGAAGGGAGGGAGGCCGATTCCTCACGGGGCTGTGCAATTCCACCTTCGGCCATGGGTTATGTTGTTGCTGGGGCACTGTTGGCCCCAAATTTTGTTTACTGCTGACCTGCAGTGACTTGGCAGTGGCGGTTTTTAAACTTGATAATATTGCACCTAAAGCTAAAATAGATGTTGCTAAAACCCAGAATGAAACAATAGGAAATTTCCTTTCAATGTGCATGAATCTGTGTACCAGGCCACTAGTATAATAATAATAATAATAATATGAAATTGCAAATGGTCTTAGAGATCCACACTTCAGTTTTACATATGGTGAAAACAAGGCCCACTGATCTGCCATGCATTAGATCAGATGACAACTTTCTTTCCTAGGAAGGAAACCAAGGCATCCACTCAGTTCTGATAATCTATTATATTTTTTCAGCATTTCTCTTCTCTATGCTGTCTGCTCTTTTGTTCGACACTCCTCTCCACATTATATATTCATGTGTATATATTCTATTTTTTTTTTTAGGCTATGAACTTTGAGGGCAGGCAGAACTTGTCAACCTATGTTATCATTTTCAGCAAGACTAGTGCTTAAGAATTACCAGGATCAAATGAGAAAATCAACAACAAAAAGTGATCATTTATTATGTTTATGTCTCTGCCATAATTTGGTTACTGAGAGTAGTGAATCCCAACATTTCTAGCATTATTAAATATCTACACTCATATTGCAGACACCATTAGGAAAATAATCCAAAGAATCCCTTTTAGCTGTATATAGTGGGAAAGATTTGGAATTTAGATTCAGAGACCTTGGATTCAAATATTGGCTCTGCTCCTTTCTGATTGTGTGACCTTGGGCCTTTGTTTCCTCAGTGTTAAATCAGGCTAAGAGTACTAGGTACTTGTCTTACCTAGGTCACATGATTTTGTAGATTGTAAATATAATATGTGAAAGAACTTGTAAACTATAAAGTACAAGTAAGTGCTACTATTTAATAAAAGTTATAGTTGATTGAGCTCTAAACTATGCTTCAGATACTGTTCTAAAAGTTTCACATGTACCAACTCATTATTCCTCATGACATTCTAATGAGGCCAGGGCTATTACCATACCCATTCTTCAAATAAGAAAATATAGAAGAGATTAAATAACTTGTCTAAGGGCACACACTCAGTAAATGACAGAGCCAGGACTTGAACCCAGGAGTTTGACAGTACAGCCCTTACTTTTAACGATAATGCACTCTGTAAAGTTGACACTAATATATTCAGAGCACATATATCCTATATAATAAAAGGCTAATATGCAAATTGACCAAACGGTGAAACGGCCAATCTCTGTGATGCTCAACACAGGGGGCAGATGCTCAACACAGGAGCTGCCCCCTGGTGGTCAGTGTGCTCCCATAGGGGGAGTGCCACTTAGCCAGAAGCTGGGCTCATGGCTGGCGAGCACAGCGGTAGTGGTGGGAGCCTCTCCCGTCTCCACGGCAGTGCTAAAGACCCCTTGGGGGATGTCTGATTGCTGGCTTAGGGACGTCAGTCAGACATCCTCTGAGGGGTCCCGGACTGCGAGAAGGCACAGGGACTACCCCCCAGTAATATAGTTAATATATTATATGTGCTAGGCACTGCGCTAAGTACAGAGGGTACAAAAAGGAAGAGCAGGGTTACTTGAGGTCTTTTAATTATCTGTGTAGGTGAAGAATTTTTTTTTTATTTGAACAAAGGGAAAAACCTCATACTTGAACAATTGTAATGATCCTTGACTTATTAGCATGTGTGAATTCACAGATGAGTCAACACAATAATATAGTTTAGCACACATTTTATTACTAAGTACCCTATCAGTAAAAATTCTTTATTAACTGAGTCATAATTTTAAAAGAAAAGTAACATCCTGTTTTACTATTCTAAAGGGATTAATTTTATTTCAAAAATATAAATAATTATATAGTTTTCTTTCTTAATATTTGTGGATTCTCAAACACATTCAAGACTTCGATCAGGTTTGAAGACCTCGGCCAAAGGGAAACCACTTTCATTTTCAATTTAGTGGGCAGGGTGACTTTTACTTAAAAAGTTCTAAAATAAACATGTGCAGGTGGATTTACAACTCTATATTTTTATAACTGTAGTACCATAGAAACTGGATTTCTACAGCTTTATAGACTATTTAATCTTAGCTATATGGAAGTCTGATTTTTAGAATATTTAAAAAATATTTTAATTGGTGCTCGCGTCTGTAGCACATACTAAAATTGGAACGATACAGAGTAGATTAGCATGGCCCCTGTGCAAGGATGACACACAAATTCATGAAGCGTTTCATATTAAAAAATATATATATTTTAATTGATTTCAGAGAGGAAGGGACAGGGAGAGAGAGATAGAAACATCAATGATGAGAGAGAATCATGATTGGCTGCCTCTTGGAGGCCCCACACTAGGGATCAAGCAACCTGGGCATGTGTTCTGGCCGGGAATCAAACCATGACCTTCTGGTTCATAGGTCGATGCTCAACCACTGAGCCATGCCTGCTGGCCAGGCAAGTACCATGATCTTTAGAAACTCATTCCTATGGTGATTTTTAGAATATTTAAAAGAATTTTCTTCAGTTGCATGTCATACAAATTCAATTTCTTCTTGCATGAATTTTCCTGAGACACAACAGATGATTACACAAGGCCATTTATGTGAGTGTATTGCTCAGTGATATTATCAGCCAAAATTGTAGGTTGAGGTCAAGTGATGTCAAGTCATTATTTAAAGAAACAAAGACAAAGGGAAAAAGACAAATTGTGGAGGGGAAATTTAATACATTTTGGCAACCTAAGTGGGAAGGTCAGTAAAGGACATGAAGCTAGGGTGATGTCATTATAATTGGCTTCAGTTCAGAAGTGGCAGGGTGGCAGTTAGCCAAAAAGGCACTTTGATGTTGTTTGTTTATATATCCCTATTTAGCTATCCATAACCAGAAGTGGAGATTACAGCAGATAATTTTATAGTGGATGATTGAATATTGTAGTTACTGCATTATTTTAAGCTTTGTTTCTAAAATGCAATGTCTATCTTTTATTTAGAGCTTTCGTTTCTAAGATTTATTTCCTCCATGCAAGAAGATCTGCAGGACTCTCTACAATCGAAACAGGACCAACTGCTGCAGAGATAATTATTTGATGAAGTGATCTGGATATAGATTTTGAGTTTAGACAAAGCATTTAGGAAAGATTCTCATGATCTGTTAGAATTATGAAATAATCAGATCTCTGCAGTCTCCTGTCCTGCTTTATGGGTGCTATTCATGCCAGGCCTATAAAGAGGAAGAAAGGAGTCAGCTGGGAGAATGTTTTTCGTTTTTAGTTTCTCCTTAGCTTGCATTATGCACTTTTCTGCCTAGCAGACCATGGCCACTTAAATAGCTGTTACTCTATTGGCTAAATCACATGTATTTAGCAACTGATGGCTTTCTATTGGTTAAAGGTTTTAGGTGAAATTTTTGTTGCATGTAGATGTTGTAAAGCAAACCTGTCCAATAGAAATATAATTCAAGCCACAAATATGAGCCACATGTTATTTTACATTTTCAAGTAGCCACACTAAAAAAAGTTAAAATTAAGTTAATGATATATTTTCTTTAGTGCAATATACCCAAAGTAATATTATTTAAATATATAATAAAAGAGAACTCATACAACTTAACAAAAGGAAGATAATCCAATCAAAAATGGGCAAAGGACCTAAATAGACACTTTTCGAAAGAGGACATACAGAAGGCCAAGAGACATATGAAAACATGCTCAAAGTCACTAATCATTCAAGAAATGCAAATGAAAACAACAATGATATACCATCTCACACCTGTCAGAATGGCTATCATCAACAGATCAACAAAGGACAAGTGTTGGCGAGAATGTGGAAAAAAAGGAACCCTTGTGCACTGCTGGTGGGAATGCAGACTGGTGCAGCCACTGTGGAAAATAGTATGGAGTTTCCTCAAAAAGTTAAAAATGGAACTCCCATTTGACCCAGTGATCCCACTTCTGGGACTATATCTCAAGAAACTAGAAACACCAATCAGAAAGGATATATGCACCCCTATGTTCATAGCAGCACAATTTACAATAGCTAAGATTTGGAAACAGCCTAAGTGCCCATCAGCAGAGGAGTGGATTAGGAAACTGTGGTACATCTACACAATGGAATACTACGCTGCTATAAAAAAGAAGGAACTTTTACCATTTGCAACAGCATGGATGGAACTGGAGAGCATTATGCTAAGCGAAATAGGCCAGTCGGAGAAAGATAAATATCACATGATCTCACTCATATGTGGGATATAATGATCAACATACACTGATGAATAAAAATAGATCCAGAGACAAATGGCAGGGGTGGTGGTGGGGCGGTTAGAGATCAACCAAAGGACTTTTATGCAGGCATATAAGCCTAACCAATGGACACAGACACTGGGGTGGTGGGGCTTGCCCTTGGGGGTGGGAATGGTGAGGGGCGGGGGGTCAATCCGGGAAAAAGGAGATATATGTAAAACTTTAGACAATAAATAATAATAAAAAAAGCAGTGCCAATACTGGAACTGGTTTTGAGGCTAACCTGATACTTATTGCCTTACTCTTCTCTACCCATCCTGGGTTCTCTTCACCCTTAGTTATCACTTTTGCTAATTTAGACAGCTTATCTAGTGAGTGATCTTGCCCAAGTCTTTTTCAGGCCATGCAGCAGCCTAACAATTTACTGTCAAATCTGGGCAGAGGCATCCACTTGGTCTTTCCCACTGATGGCTCTTACTTCCAGAGGCCAAGACACCAACCTGAGTTAGGGGATGGGGTTTGCTAACTGCCATGTTTGCATACTCCAACATAACGTGAAGGATAGAGGAAATGATTACTGGGTTGTTCCATGGCCCTGTTGCACCCATTGTAAACTGGACCTAAAAATCTATTTATTACCATGTGTCCTCATTCTGACATGGAGTCCCAGATGACTTTGGGCTCCTGAATAATAAATATAGTCTTGAAGTTTCTGGGTATTCTCTTTCTCCAGTGTATAATTACCTGAGTAAATGGTCACAGGTTTCCTTAAAAAAAAAAGGCGGGGGGTGGGAGGGACTGGTCGAATTATTAGCATGTAATGTTCCTCTTGGTATTGCACGGTGATTCCTCATGGATTCTTGACATCGTCTTCAGTTACTGGAGGTCCATACAGGATGGGGTAGATCTTGAGAAAGACATGTTGTATTGAAAGGCACAAGTCTCTGCATTGTCTTCAAGTAAGGGGGGAAATGCTGGTTTTTAACAGGGAGGAATAGACCACTACCAATAAGCCCAGAACGGTCAAGAGAATCTGGGTATTCAAGAATTTTAAGTGCATAAATCTAGACATTCCTATTCCAGACTTACTAAATCCAGGTTTTGGTCTTGACATTGCAGAGTTGCCTATTTTAGAATTTAACCTGCTCCAGAATTCTGCTAACTTTATCATTCAGTTCTGGATAAGAACCTCAGCTTTCTTGGCCTTTCACCTACAGTAGAGCAGAGATTCTTTATGTGCTGCCAACGAATCCCTCTGGCTGTCACACATTACCTTACATTGGTGATTAATTATCTCCATTTTTTTCATTGTTTTCTTCCAATGAATTAATAGCCCTTAGCCACAGCCATTCCTTTCCTAGTTCCCATAATTTTGTACTACTTCCCCCAAATCTCTTAAAAGCTTGAGATATTACCTGTAGCCTTTAGTGCTTTCCTTTCCCAGCCTTTGAGTGAAAGTCTTAATAATTGCATTGCTATAGTTTGCTACAGCAGTGGTTCTCAACCTTGGCTGCACATTAGAATCACCTGGGAATCTTTTTAAAATCCTGATTTCTGGGCCTCCAACTCCGGAAATTCTGTTTCTTTGTTGTGGGGTGGGGCCACAACATTAGTAACAAAGAAAGAATTTTCGGAGGATGAGGCCCAGAAATCAGGATTTTAAAAAGATTCCCAGGTGATTCTAATGTGCATCCAAGGTTGAGAACCACTGTGCTAGAGGATATTAGCACTCCACCTATTACCAGTGATGGGGTATTTACTGCTAGCTATCAGCAGATGATTCAGCTCCAAAATCTCATTTTATTTTATTATTTTTAAGTTTTTAATTTTTTTCAATTACAGTTTGCATACAACATTATTTTCTATTAGTTTCAGGTGTATAGCATAGTGGCTAGACAAAGCGTTTCCCCCAATATTTCCAGTACCCACCTGGCACTATATATAGTTATTACATTATTATTGACTATATTTTCTATTTTAGAATCTGCTTTTTAGGAGCACTCTGACTTCTACTGCTTTAGTTCAGACTTTGAGATGGATTTGCATGAGCCAATTTTATTGACAAATGCTCTCAAGAATTGGATGTGGGGGCATTGAAAGAAGTAGGATTAGGCAAAGGGAGAGATTGAAACTGTCTGGTAGTTGCAATAAACAAGTTCTGGAGTTTAGATGGTTCTTTAGAACTGTCTCCAATTAAAGTACGAGGATTGGTCCTTTCCCCCTCCCTATTCCCCTTCCTTAACCAGTCATTGGATGTGGACTGCCACTGGGGAGGGCCATAACTTTGGGTTAGGTGGCTCCCAGATCCCAGGAGGGAAACTCAGCTATGACCTATCAGCAGCCTATACTCCTGGAAGCTGGGATGTGAGTGCCTTGATCTACAGATGCTTGTGGGATGCACTCCATTAGATCTGAGGCATAGAGTGATCAGCTTCTTTGTGAAAGATTAGAGTACACAGAACAATACTCTCAGCCCTTGTTCTCAAGGCAGAGGGCAGGAAATGCCTGGGAGTAACATCTGAAAGTTAAGAAACAACAACAAAAAACCAAAAAGAACAACAACGTGGTGATTGTGGGGGGATGGGTTTTGGGGGAGGTGGAGGAGGGTATAGGGCGGATAAATGGTGACCGACGGGAGACTTGACGTGGGGTGGTGAACACACAGTACAGTGTATGGATGATATGTCATAGAATTTTGCACCTGAAACCTGTATAATGTTGTTAACCAGTGTCACCCCAATAAACTTAATGAAAAGGAAAAACAAAAGGAAAGTCAAATCCCGGACTTTGTGTCTTGCATCTGGGAACATCTGAAAGAGTTCCCTGCTGTGGATGTTAAAGGTGAAATCCTCTAGCAATTACTAGAATTCTCTTCTAATCACAGAGGAAGTTATGCTTCTGCAAATTTGCACTTTTGTGACCTGAATACTCTCTCCCATTATAGTACTCAAAGGCTGGCCTAGTTCATGCTGAGCAGGTGGGCAATCACTGATAAATTCCTGTCAATAAATGATGAAAATATCTCAGCGGAGACTAAGCGAACATATGTGCAAAAATTATAGTGGGGGCAACAGCCAGAAAAGAGAAGTCTTCCAATTCAGTTACCCCATTCAGTATAATAGTTGTATATAAATAACTTTGTCCATGATACAACATTCTCAGAATATTTACTGAAATAGATACATCACATCCCCATTAGACTATCCCAGCAAGCATCTCTCTGGACAAACAGTTTTGACTCTTTCAGTTCAAAGAAAAATTAGATTACGGGTCAGTAAATCAAATATGAGACCAAACATTTTCATTTGTTGTATGATTAATATTGCTATGTCATTTTTTGTTATATTTAGGTGCAATCTTCTGTCACAGACTTTAGTCGTTTATATAACTTAAGCACAATTTCTTTTGGGCACTAAGCCACATCAATCATCAAGTTCTAAAATTTCTGATGAAACTTTGCTGACAGTGAGAAATTTCAGTGTTACAATCAAGTAATTATATTATATAAATTCTTGGTACTAAAGTGTTCCATTTTTTTTTCTCATCAGTTTCTACTGTCCTTTCTTCCTGCCTCATTTATTGAGTATAAATAGCTAGTAGAGGTCATGAACAAGTGTGCAATTAACTGAAACCCAAATGGGCACTGTTCTATTTGTAACTTTTTGATGAGAGTATTGAAATGAACACCAAAGAGTCATACATTTAAACTCAGATAGAGATATTTGTTCTTAAAAATGCCGTTAGTTTACTATGTAGCTGTCCCATATGTTTTAATAGCTTTATGAATATATTTGATGTTAAAATGCATAACATAAAAGAAATAAACTTTATATTTCATCCCTGGGGTGTTTTGACACAGTATTAGCCAGTATTAGGCGAGGTTTCAAGTCATTGGCAGCATGACAGACTTATAGACTTAGGATTTTCTTCTCCTCTTTCTTTCCTTCTCCTTCTCCTTCTCCTTCTCCTTCTCCTTCTCCTTCTCCTTCTCCTTCTCCTTCTTCTCCTTCCCTTTCCCCTTGCCCTTCCCCTTCCCCTTCCCTTTCCCTCCTCCTCCTCCTCTTCCTCCTCCTCCTTCTCTTCCTCCTCCTCTTCTTTCTCCTCCTCCTCTGCCTCTTCCTCCTCCTCCACTTCTTCCTCCTACATCTTTCTCTCTCTCTTTTTTTTTTGGCCTTTAGGGAACATACTCTAATGTCCTCTTTTATGTCCTATCTTATCTTTTCTTCCTCTGAAAAATTTGGCAGCAATGGTTTTTCTCTCTTTAGAATCATTTCTTCCTTTCCCAGTTTTTTTTTTCCAACCGTGGTCTCTGGATTACCTTCCAATCTGTTTATTCCTTATTTATTCAAGTAATTTCTCCCTTTCTATTTTTTTAAAATCTGGGTGTTACTCCTGGTTCTGCTTTTGTCCCCTACTTTGTGTTACTCTCCATTGTCTGTTTTTGCTGCTTCATCCTCTTCCATGACTACAACACAACCTATACACCAATGATTTCAAGAACTGTTCCTAGACGTAGTGGACCATCCTTCACTATAAATAGGATGCTCTAACACAGTGGTTCTCAACCTTCCTAATGCCTCGACCCTTTAATACAGTTCCTCATGTTGTGGTGACCCCCAACTATAAAATTATTTTCGTTTTTACTTCATAACTGTAATTTTGCTACTGTTATGAATCATAATGTAAATATCTGATATGCAGGATGTATTTTCATTGTTCGCGACCCACATGTTGAGAACCACTGCAAGGCATGCGCATGGTTCAGTTTGAAGAGTCACAGACTGTGAAGCAGAAATGTAATTTTAACCGTGATATCACTTATATGTGGAATGTAAAGAACAAAATGAATGAACAAACAAATTAAAAATAGATGCAGAGATGCAGAGAACAGACTGATGGTTGTCTGAGGGGAGGGGATTGGGGGAGCTGGGTGAAAAAGGTGAAGAGATTAAGTACAAATTAGTAGTTACAAAATAGTCATGGGGATGTAAAAGTATAGCATAGGGAATATAGTCAATAACTATGTATTGTGCCAGGTGGATACTTGAAATATTGGGGGATCACTTTTTAAAGTATGTAATTGTTTAACTATTATGCTGTACAAGTGGAACTAATACAAAATAATACTGCATTCATCTATAATTGAAAAATAAAAAATATAATTTTATGTTCTATAATATCTTTTTTTAGAAGACAGCATAACTATTTAAAAAACAATAATTTCAAAGTTATGTACCAAACTCTGAATCTATGGGCTAGAGTATGCCTTAGGTAAATGACCAAGATCTTCATTAACTGTTCAGTTATTAAATAAAACTTTAAATTAGCTGACTATGTAGAATAGTGGTTTTCCACATTTCCATAAGAATCACTTGGAATGCTGGAGGTTAATTAATTCCTCTAATTAAAAAATGGACCTGAAATGGGCCAATGATTGGGAAATTTTTAAACTTTCTTTGCAGATTTCAAGTCTTGAGTATCTTATTTTTTTTCTGATTTGAAGCATGCTTTTAAACTTTCTTTGCAGATTTAAAGTCTTGAATGTCTTATATTTTTTTCTCATTTCTCAGTCTCTCAAATTTTCCTTCCACTCTGAAGGTTCTCTTGTCCCCCTTCTTTTTCCAAGCGGGCATTTGGGTGTAAAAAGAAGCTTTTATATCCTCTGGCATTGGGAGAGGGGCATCTGGGCAATAACTCTTCTCCACTCACCCTCCCTGATGTCCAGCACCTCACCTGGTCTTTGGCACCAGTCTCTGCCTTTTGCAGGATAGACTGGCCTGCTTGGTCTATCATGTATTCTGAGTTGGTCTCCACTAAGGTGTGAATGGTTCCACTATGTTTTTTTTTGAGGTATGTTCTCTTGATGACTTATTTCCTCACCACTTCTAATTATGTGGTTGTCCTTGCCAAATGCCTGACATCTTCTTTGTTTTTTTTTCCTTTTTTAAAAAATTAATCTTTATTGTTGAGATTATTACAGATGTCCCTCTTTTCTCCTCCCATAGCTCCCCTCCACCCGATTCCCACTCCAACCCAGGCCCTCGCCACCCTATTGTCTATGTCCATATGTAATGCATACTTGTATATAAGATCTTTGTCTAATCTCTTTCCGCACCCCCCAAACTCCCTTCTCTCTGATAATCGTCAGTCTATTCCATTTCCATGCCCCTGATTCTATTCCATTCACCAGTTTATTCTGTTCATCAGATTTTTTTTATTCATTTGATTTTTAGATTCACTTGTTGATAGATATGTATTTGTTGTCACTTTGTTGTTCATATTTTTTATCTTTACTTTTTTCTTCTTCTTCCTCTTCTTAAAGAATACCCTTCAGCATTTCATATAATACTGATTGGGTGGTGATGAACTCCTTTAGCTTTTTCTTGTCTGTAAGCTCTTTCTCTGACCTTCAATCCTAAATGAGAGCTTTTAGGGTAGAGTCTTCTTGGTTGCAGGTCCTTGCTATTCATCACTTTGAATATTTCTTGCCACTCCCTTCTGGCCTGGATAGTTTCTGTTGAGAAATCAGCTCATAGTCATATGGGCACTCCCTTGTAGGTAACTACCTGTTTTTCTCTTGCTGCTTTTAAGATTCTCTCTTTGTCTTTTGCCCTTGGCATCTTAATTATGATGTGTCTTGGTGTGGTCCTTTTTGGATTCCTCTTGTTTGGGGTTCTCTGTGCTTCCTGTACTTGTAAGTCTATTTCTTTCACCAGGTAGGGGAAGTTTTCTGTCATTATTTCTTCAAATAGGTTTTCAGTATCTTGCTCTCTCTCTTCTTCTGGCACCCACATAATTTGAATGTTAGTACGCTTGAAGTTGTCCCAGAGGCTCCTTACACTATCTTCATATTTTTGGATTCTTTTTTCCTTTTGCTCTTCTGGTTGGGTGTTTTTTGCTTCCTTGTATTTCAAATCATTGATTTGATTCTCGGGATCCTCTAGTCTACTGTTGAATCCCCGTATATTTTTCTTTATTTCAGTCATGTTTCAGTGTATGTTTAATTTCTGACTAGTCCTTTTCCATTTTTTTTGGCATTCTCACTAAGATCCTTGAAAGTCTCACTAAATTCCTTGGAGGTTTCTAGAAGATTCTTGAGCAACCTCATAACAATGGTTTTGAACTCTATATCCAGTAGTTTGCTTTCTTCCATTTCTTTCATTTGGGACATGTTTCTTTATCTCTGCATTTTGTCTGCTTCCCTGTGTTTGTTTCTATGTATTGGGTAGCTGCTAAGTCTCCTTGAGTTGATAGAGTGGCCTTGTGTAGTAGGTGTCCTATAGGTCCCAGTGGCTCAGCCTCCCCAATCACCTGAGGTGGACATTCTTGGTGCACCCCTTTGTGGGCTGTGAGCACAGTCTTGTTGTAGTTGAGCCTTGATTGCTGTTAATGTCACTGGGAGGAGTTGACCTCCAGGCCAATTGGCTGTAGGGACCAGCTGTGACTACAGTGGGGGAGCTTCTGTGTAGGAGACACCCTTATGGAGCAGGACTTGCTTCAGTGGGGCTTTGGTGCTCACTGAGTCTGCCCCTTGAGTGTGTCTCTTATGGATGTGAAGAGTTGTAATCTGGTATGGTCTCACACTGACCACTTACACTGGCTCTTGGATCTCCAGGGAGGTGCAAAGTTAGTCACTGCCTGGGGCCACCCAGCAGGAGCTACAGAGAGATCTGCAGATTCCTCCTCTTTGTATCAGGTTTGGAAGTGCCCAGATGAGACCCAGTTGTGAAGCAAGGCAGGCTGGTGCTGGTGCCAGTTTTGGGGCCTTTTATTGATAGGTTTGGGGTTCCCTGACACAACTGCAGCTTGTTTAACAGAGTTTTAGCCTGAGAAAGGACAGACCATTCTAATGCAAAAGCTGCTGCTCACAGCTTGGGTGGGGTTGTAAATTGGGTAGGACAGGGTCTCAGGGAATCACCAGGGCAGAGCAAACAGAAATGGCTGCCAGTCAGCCCTGCAACCAGGGAGGTCCCAGCACAGGAACAATGATTGCTGTGAGCACCTTCATCTGAAAGAAAGCTGACCCTGAGTTCCTGCCCCAATGCCAGACAGTTCAGCTTCTCCCCATATGTATCTGGGTTCCCCCAGAGTTTTGCCCAGGCACTGGAGTTCAGAGGAAGCAGGAGCTTGTAAATTCAGTTTGTGGTGCCGGCCTTTTACCAGGAGCAGCTGGGTCTCCAGCAGCCTGTGTGTCACTCAGCCCCAATCCGCACTGGTTCTTACAGCCCATAGTTCTTACTGCCCATAGGGACTTCTTTCCCCAGCTCTGGGACCCTGGGCTGGGGGTCTGGTATGGGGCTGGGTCTCCTTGCTCCTCTAGGCAGCCTCTGTAGAGGGATTTCCCTCCCGATTAAAAAAGCGGCCCACGTGGGTGCCAGACCAGCCAGTTCTGCACTTCCGCTCCTCCTACTCTCAATGCTCTTTCTTCGTTACCTCTCTAGTTGTATTTCCACTCAGCCAGCTTTCCTGTGGTTCTGGATGATAGTTGTTCTGTCTTTTAGTTGTAATTTTGATGTGGTTGTGGGAGGCAGCAAGTCCAGGCATTTGCCTATGCTGCCATCTTGGTTCTGTCGCCTGGCATCTTCTTTAGCCTACCTTTTCTGCACTTGTCCCCCAGAGCCATACTTACCTTGTAAGGTTGCCCCCAGGCTCTCCTGTATAGGTAGTTCCCCCATGAATTGTTATTCTACAATGTTCATGTGGATATCGTACCATGCTCTCTACTTAGTTTCTTTAACTGACTGAAGGTTCCCCAGTCTATGCCCAGGGAAGAATCAGCTCCCAAACTTTTAGATCTATCCTTTCCCTCCCCCAATGTATTCAAATGTGTTTCTATCCCCCAACTCTCCACAGGGGTCTTGATTCCAGGATACCTCAGTCTCAGCGTGTCACTCAGGGTCTTGGAGGAACCAGAAATGGCACACTCAAACTGGTCAATTTTAGAAGAGCTTAATAGAGGGACTCTTTCCAAGGCATGGAGAAACCACAAAGGACAGCACAGGATTTGGGGGCTAGAAATAGCAGAATGGCCAAGCAGCAGTTGGGGGTCTTCAGTGGAAGCAGACAGCTTGTAACAATTCCACAAGGAAAAAGAGAGTAGGTGCCCTGACACCCTTTTCTCTCTCTGGTTCTTTCTAGGTGCTCCTCACAGGCTGGATCCAACAAGAAGCAAGAGGGAGAGGAGCCTGTCAGTGTAGCCCACCCACTGATGCAAATGTTTCTAGGCACTGCGCTTCACTTCATTACTCAGGTAGGAAACCTGGGAATTGTCCTTTATTTCTCCCTCCTTTCATCTCTCTCCTCTTATCGTAGCCAGGAATGATACTTAACAGTTAGTGATTTTTTACTGTGTGTCAGAATAGCACTGGGTACTTTACATACATATTTCAAGTATAATCTTATGTGGGAGACACTCTCTGACAGGCAACTGAGGCTTATAGGAGTTAATTTCCCCCTGGCCCTACAATGGTGGAATAAGACAGAAACCCTGGAAGTCTAGTTTCAAAGCCTGCTTTAGTAACCTCCGCAGTGTATTGTGATCAACCAAATTGCCAAGTCCATGTGTCGACTCTGTCACTCTTTTTTTATTCCCATTTGAGCTTGAGCAAAGTCCCCCTAATAGATGTACATATTCCTTTTTTCTTATTCCTTTTTCTATCCCCAATCCATATCCCATGTTGCTATTTGAGTTATGTTTCTAAAACCAGCAAGCAAAAAAAACCTGAATCATATTACTTTTTGCTGAAGTTCTCTCATTAGTTACCTTTTGATACTAGGATAAAGGCTATATATCTTCCCAAGGCATATGAAACTAGCCATCATTTGGAACCAGTATTTATTGATTCTATTCCTCCCTCTTTATATATGCTCATCAATATATTTTTATTTAATGTTTTATCTTTTCATCATTTCTTGAGCATACTGCATTATTTTATGTCTCTTTTATTCACTTATGTTTTTGCTAGAATATCCAATCTACTACCATCATCTTTCACTGTTAGTTTTTTAATACATTTTTCAAAACTCTAAATATTATCTCCTTGGTGATGGTTTTCCAAATCATGCCCCCCACCCGCCAAAAGAGAGTTAGCGACTTTTTCCTCAGTGTATCTGTAACACATTCTACATGCCTTCATTGTAGAAACTGTTAATTCATCTTGTAATTACAGTGGAATTGTATCATATGGGCATTTAACTTATATAAATTCATCTCTATCTATTGCCAGTGAGAGGAAGAAATTAAAAGGTGGGGCAAAGTGTAAGCTTTAAGCCGTGGATGCACTCGAATCTGAAACAGGCTATCCATAACTATAGAAAGAGGGCTGTGAATTGCATTGAGGAATTTCTCTTTTCCATCTTTGGCAAAGAAGGGAAATGTAGCATTTATGGGAGAATGATAATGACTTCCTGAAAGTAGTGTAGGAATAAATATTGTACTGAGAAACATTGATTAGAAGAGTTATAGAAAGAGATAAAAATGGTCTCCATAAGATGAAAATGATTATTAGAAATAGGAAGAGCTAACAAGTTGATATTTTCATAAACTTGCCTAAGCTTTTCAAGTTCTAAAACATGCTATAATTTCAAAATGTGACCTATGGAAATAGATCTTTACATTATTGAATACAGTGTATAGCACATTTATGTACACATTACAGAATAAAGTTTTTATATAAAACCATGTGTTTATAGAGAATTTAGAAAATTTTATGGCTGACTTTGTGGCACACAATTTTGGCTTATGTCATGACTTTAGAATTAATAAATCTTGTGTATAAGTTGATAATATTTTCTACTTCTTTCTCCATTTTCTAATCCCCAAGCCCCACTAAACCTACTGTTCTTAACTGGGGAATAGCATATTCTTTTTTCTTTTTCTTTTTAATCCTCACCTGAAAATATTTTTAGAGAGTGGAAGAGAGAGGGAAAGAGAGAGGGAAAGAGAGAGGAACTCATCAATTGGATGCCTCCTGCAGGGCCCAGACCAGGGAGGAGCTTGCAACTGAAGTATGTGCCCTTGAGCAGGATTGAACCTGGGACCCTTTGGTCTGCAGGACGATGCTCTATCCACTGAGCCAAACTGGCTAGGGCTAGCATATTCTTAGTAGGGAGCACATATAAGAATCTCAAAGGGAGACTGTTCAAACTACCTCAAATACCATGATTTCTCAAAGATTCTGATATATACCCTTAGAATGTAAGGGACTGTTCAGAGCAGTCATTGATTGTAAGGAGACACATTACTGAAAACAGTTTTATTTTATTTTATTATTATTTTTTAAATTTTATTTTATTGTTTAAGGTATTACAAATAGTAGTACACATGTCTCCTTTTTTTCCCCTCCATTGACCTTCCCCGGCCTCCGCTACCCCTCAGCACTTGCCCTCACCCCCCCACCCCCAGTGTCTTGTGCAAACTATAGAAGGTAGGGGAGGGTTGGGGGTGGGGTAAGAGATCAACCGAAGGACTTGTACGCATGAAAACAGTTGTTTTGCACGTAAATTGTATGCTGTAACAAAGAGAAGACCGAGGTTATGACACAGTATCACCTGACTGTGTGGGGACTAGAGCATGTCCTTTGTAATTCTTTTTCTCAGCAACCATCATGGTACCTAGCACAGAGGAAATATTCCATAATTTTTAGTAATGCCTTTGGATCTATTTTTGTACTAGGGAAAGAAATTGAAGTCAGGGTGTGTTTATACAGTATAATAGTTGCTTCTATGTGCCAACTTGACTGCCTAAGATATGCCCAAATAGCTGGTAAAATATTATTTTTGGGTGTCTGTGAGGATGTTTCTGGAAGTGGTTAGTATTTGAATCAGTAGACTGAGTAAAAATCCACCCTCACCAGTGTTGGGGCCCTGGGACTTCCACCTTCTCCAGCCCTTGGACATTAGACACCCCCCTTACCCCCCACTCCCTTAGGCCTTTGGCCTCAGCCTGCATTATACCAAATGCTTTCTTCTAGCATGCAGATGATAGATCATGGGACTTTTTGGCTTCTATAACTGCTATAGTCAAATTTCATAACAAATATCCTTATATATATCTGTGTATATATTATTGGTTCTGCTTTTCTAGAGAACTCTGACTAATACACACAGTGTGTTTAGTTGGGCATGCTCTCTGACTTGGGCTGATGCCTACTGGAGCTTCTCTCTTGGCAGCGGTTAGCATTGCGTGAAGAACCCAATTGCTTATTTAACCAAAGAAGGGGAGTGCCCTCAGAATGTTGCCTAAAACTTGACTTTTCTCTGTTCTCTCTTCAGCAGAATTTGTCTTTTTACAACTCTTTTGTTTTAAACACAAATTTTTGTTTTCCTTTAAAAAATTTCTTCCCCTCCTGTTTCTAGAGTTCTGGCTGGTTGACTAAAATAAATGGTGACATTGCTTTTGCTCATTCTATTTCATCTTTTTTTAAAAAAATATATATTTTAAATTTATTTCAGAGAGGAGGAGAGAGGGAGAGAGAGAAACATTAATGATGAAAAATAATCATTGATCAGCTGCCTCCTGCATGCCCCACACTGGGGATAGAGCCCGCAAACTGGGCATGTGCCCTGACCAGGAATTGAACCATGATCCCCTGCCTCATAAGTTGAGGCTTAATCACTGAGCTATGGCGCTGGGCCTATTCCATCTTTAAAACAGCCACATGATATGGTTCTCTAGTCTCCTTGGAGATACTCCCCAAGATCAGGCTTTCTCTTCTAACCTCTAATGACATTGGTGGCCACCCAGGCCCCGTCTCTATATTTTCCATGGCAGCCTCTGGTTCTGGCCTAGATGGGTATTGAGGATGTGGGATGACTAAATACCCTAATGGCTACTATGTTAGCTATGGTATTATAGAACTTGCTTTAAAAGTCTATCATGTTATATCATTTCAATAGATTTTTATCATTTCTTTTCCTACCTATGTGTACAAACCTTTTATTTCTATTAAAATGCATCTTATTTCAGTCTATATGTACAACTGATTTTGTATCTGTAAACATAATGAATGCCATTCCTCACGTAATATGTAGTTCAAGAGCAGTAAACTCAATTACTGTGAGGGTCAGTCAGGTAGCAAACGTGTGTGGTTGGAGCTGCCAGACAGGAGTTACAGAGTGGTGACAGGACTCTGGTAAGAGGAGCACATGCTTCGCCTAAA